>NC_031971.2:4496640-4570871 GCF_001858045.2 Oreochromis niloticus
TAGCAAACATGGTACAAGATTACATAGATACTTTATTTAAACAAAAATACCTAAACATTGCACAAATACTGTGATTGAGGACAAATACTACAACATAGCAGAAATGCTGTAATTCAGCAAATATATTATGCTATGGCACAAATAGAAAGAATATGCTCAAATACTATGATTTTGCTCAAATAATATGATTAAGCAATAATACTAAGATTTAGCAGAAATACTGTATTTAGCACAAACACCGAAAAGTAGCAGAAATACTGTAATTTAGCATAATAGTAATAACTTGCACAATTACAAATATGGACATGGTAAATGGCCTGTATTTATATAGCGCTTTTATGGTCCCTAAGGACCCCAAAGCTCTTTACATATCCAGTCATTCACCCATTCACACACTGGTGATGGCAAGCTACGTTGTAGCCACAGCCACCCTGGGGCGCACTGACAGAGGCGAGGCTGCTGGACACTGGCGCCACCGGGCCCTCTGACCACCACCAGTAGACAACGAGTGAAGTGTCTTGTCCAAAGACACAACGACCGAGACTGTCCGAGCCGGGCCTCGAACCGGTAACCTTCCGATTACAAGGCGAACTCCCAACTTTTGAGCCACGATCGCCCCCATATATGGAAACAAACATGCACAGAGACACACACAGGATCCAATTCAATCAACCAGTGTAAATATATTGATTTTAAATCACACAATAAGATACACCCATAAAAAGGCTCTCTATCTCTCTCTCTCTGTCATACAGACACACACACACACACACACACACACACACACACACACACACACACACGCAGCAGCAGCAGCAGCAGAAGCAAGTGAACAAACAGGGGCTGTACATACAGTGTTTCCTGTATGTTTCTAGGTGGGTCAAAAAGCCTGGAGCTGCTTAATTTGAATCCACCAATCAGAAAGGCTATGTACTTTTTCCCGCCAAAACAGGTGCACCTGTTTTTACACACGCAGCACAGAGACAGGATTTGTGCAGTCTATTTTTCATAGTGAGGACTCCTCTCAAACAAATGGCTATAATTTCCTTACCAGCTGCCCCACTGGGAAAGACAGTGAGCTCTTGGGAAACGGGGTGATGAGCAGTCCGAATTAGATCGCGGTGAGAGGCAAAGAGCGCCGTTTTTTGGAGTTACAAAACGTCGTGTAACTCCAAAACTAGGTGGACTAGAAGCATAATTCTTGTACTGGGTGAATCAGCGGACTTTGGTGTACTTTGACTGCGATTTTCATTACTCTTTGTACATCCGTCGCTGAGATATGATGAGAGAAGAAACGGCAGACCTCAGATATGATTGGCTGGCTGGGAAGCTGGCAGAAATATATAGTAATAGTGTGATTAAGCAGAAATACTACATTTAGCAGAAATACTGTATTAAGCACAAATCCTATAAAAAGCAGAAATACTATATTAAGCACAAATCCTATAAAAAGCAGAAATACTATATTAAGCAATATAAAAATCCTATAAAAATGGTATAAAAAGCAAAAATACTGTAATATGATTTGGTAGAAAAACTATAATTAATCAGAAATACTATATTTGGCAGAAATACTGTAATCAGCACATATACTGTAACATGACAGAAATTCCTCCACTTAGTAGTAATACTATAACATAACACAAATATTATGATGAGTTGAGCGGCTGGTACTCTGGTGCAGTCAGCACAATCTGGAGCTGAACACTCTTAAAACTGTAGAGATGACAGTGGACTTCAGGAGACATCCCTCAACTCTGCCCCCCTCATCATATCAGACAGCCCTGTGTCGACTGTGGAGATCTTCAAGTTGCTGGGTACCACCATCTCCCAGGACCTGAAGTGGGAGACCAACATCAACTCCATCCTCAAAAAGACCCAGCAGAGGATGTACTTCCTGAGACAACTGGGGAAGTACAGTCTTCCACAGGAGCTGCTGATCCAGTTCTACACTGCAGTCATTGAGTCTGTCCTGTGCTCCTCCATCACAGTCTGGTATGGTGCAGCCACTAAACAGGACAGGTGCAGACTGCAGCGGACTGTACGGGCAGCAGAAAGGATCATCGGCGCCCCCCTGCCCTCCATCCAGGAGCTGTACCTCTCAAGAACCAGGAAACGGGCAGAGAAAATCATCACAGACCCCTCACACCCTGGACACAGACTTTTTGATCTGCTGCCCTCTGGCAGACGGTACAGAAGCCTGCAGACCAGGACCACCCGACACAGGAACAGTTTCTTTCCCCTCGCCATCTCCCTTCTAAACAGTTGAACTGTCACACTGCTCCCACTGCCAGACTGCAACTGCACCTTATGTACATTCTGTAGTATTCATTCCACCTCATTTCATTTCTGTATTTTATGTATATACGTTTAGATTAGTTATTTATAGTTGGTTTACACAGCTTTGTGTATGTATGTGTATGCATGTGTAATGTATATATAGATACGTGTGTGTGTGGGTGCGTGTGTGTGCGTGTGTGTGTGTGTGTGTGTGTGTGTGTGAGATTTACATTGCTGTGCTCGAGAGCCACCATCTACCGGAACCAAATTCCTTGTATTTGTATGCACATATACTTGGCCAACAAACATGATTCTGATGACTTGGCACAAAAACCATGATTTAGCAGAAATACTATGATTGAGCAGAAGTACTAAGATGTAGTAAAAGTACTTTGATTTAAGAGAAATCCAATTATGGAGGAGTAATACTTTAAAATGGGAGAAATATTGATACACACACACATTCACAGAGCCTAAAGGGAAGAGTATTTGTGCCATGGAGTGTTAAGAAGAATGTGAGGTCCATATTAGAAAAGCTGGTAAAAAGTTTTGAGAATTGTAATAAATGATGAATATGAATTAGTGGTCTGTGATAGTGTATTAATTTGTAGGGCAAAAAACATGTTGTCCAAGGTGGAGTTGAACCCACCACCTTTGGGTAGCAGACCTGTGTCATTACCAGCTGCCCCACTGGGAAAGACAGTGAGCACTTGGGAAACAGGGTGATGAGCAGTCAGAATTAGATCGCGGTGTGAGGCAAAGAGCGCCGTTTTTTGGAGTTACAAAACGTCGTGTAACTCCAAAACTAGGTGGACTAGGAGCATAATTCTTGTACTGGGTGAATCAGCGGACTTTGGTGTACTTTGACTGCGATTTCCATTACTCTTTGTACATCCGTCGCTGAGATATGACGAGAGAAGAAACTGTAGACCTCAGATATGATTGGCTGGCTGGGAAGCTGGCAGAAATATATAGTAATAGTGTGATTAAGCAGAAATACTACATTTAGCAGAAATACTGTATTAAGCACAAATCCTATAAAAAGCAGAAATACTATATTAAGCAATATAAAAATCCTATAAAAATGGTATAAAAAGCAAAAATACTGTAATATGATTTGGTAGAAAAACTATAATTAATCAGAAATACTATACTGGGTAGAAATACTATATTTAGCACAAATCTTATAAAATAGCAGAAATAGTATGATTCAGCACAATAGTAATAACTTAAACAGAAAAACTGGAAAAGCCAAATGGACAGCTGAAAAAATGCTGAACATGCTAAGGGTCCTTCAAATGTACTTGTTAAATGAAAAAAAAACTCAGCAAAAAAAGTGTAACAGTCACACAATCACAAATATGGAAACATATGGAAACACACATGCACAGAGAGACACACACAGGATCAAATTCAGTCAACCAGTCTAAATATATTGAATTTAAATCATACAATAAGATGCTCCCATAAAAACTCTGTCTCGCCCTCTCTTTCTCTCTCTCTGTCACACACACACACACACACACACACACACACACACACACACAGGGAGAGAGAAGTAAGTTTCTAGCTCAGTCAAGCAGCCTGGGAGCTGCTGAATTTGAATCCACCAATCAGAGAGCCTGTGCACTTTTTCCCGCCAAAACAGGTGCAGCCGTTTTTACACACACAGAGCACAGAGACAGGATTTCTGCAGTGAATTTCTCATAGTGAGGATTCCTCTCAAACAAATGGCCATAATTTCCTAACCGTAGGGGCTAGAACGGTCATTCTTACACCGTTTTGTTCAGAAGAGATGAGGGAATCTTACAGTGTTGACAATTTATCATTAAAATATGAATTTTTAAAGATATTTGACTTGTAATGCACCATAACTGAGTAGAGGCGAAGCAAAAACTGCCTTGACCTGCCCTCAAACAACGCTTTCTAACTCTAAATCTATTTGGAGTATCAATATCATTTTTTCACCGTAAGAGACAGCAGGCTTTGGTGAACAATCTTGGAAATTTTCAGGTGTCTGTTGATATCCATTAAAAAGATATGACAAGAGAAAAAAGTGGTTCATTTCCAGAGTTTGAAATCTGAAGAAATCTGAGCGAAGGATGAATTTCCTACCCTCAAACAAGTCTAACTCATTTCAGAACGGTAATAGGTGAGAAAGAAATTCTTGAATTGTGAGCGTCAGGAGTGTCTGAAGATATACTGGGACAAGCCTTATGTCTTAACTTTGCTTCGTTAAGGAGATATGACGATTCGAATATGCCTCTCATTACAGAAATCAAGCGGTGATTTTGAACAAACTCTCCATTGACTTTCTATGGAGAGTTTTGCGACTTTGTGTTGGTCTGAGGAGATTTGCCAAAATTCTATAAATCTCACAACCATGATAGTGACATTTTCGGAAAGCCAGCAAAAATACCTACGTTTTGATGTATAATTTGTGGAAGTTGAGTGAAAATTGAGCAAGTGGCAAGAAGTTGTTCGGACATGAAGAGAAGACTGCAAAACCTTCAGTGGCACACTGGAAGCCAAGTGCATAGCAACCATAACAACGCATGTATTTTCTGAAAAATCACAATTTTGCAACTCAAAACTTTAAGAGGCATAAAAGTAAAACGGTAAAAGATTTGAAAAAGCTGATTTATTCCTGAATAGCCCAATAATTTGAGAACATTTTAAAGTTTGAATGGTTGTTCTACGTGAAAGTAGGAAAAAGTAGTTAACTTTCAAAAACAAGCAAGTTTTAGCAGAATTGCGGAAGTTTCCCATTCATTTCAATGGGACAAATTAAAGGAAAAAAGCTTAATATTTTAAAAAGTATAATAGTATAAAATACCAAAAGATACAGCCATCATTAGCAGAAATAGCAGAATAGTTTAAAATTTGAACGGTGAAAATCGGCTGAAAATTGTGGAAGTAGATCCACGGCGAAAAGTGTACGGAAGTCCTAAGAATAATAATAATAATAAAGAATAAAGAGAAACAGGAACTCAATAGTGTGGATGCCTCCAGCATCCACACAATAATAAAGAATAAAGAGAAACAGGAACTCAATAGTGTGGATGCTTAAAGCATCCACACAACTAGAAAAATTTGCATTTCCTGCGAAAATGCAGTGTGGATGCTGTAAAGCTGAAGCTGTCTGCTGAGAATAGTTGAAAATAGCTGAAGAAGCTGAAGAAATCAAAGTCAGTGTTTAAAAAGTTGTTGAAATTTTAATAACTTTGCAGAACAACATCAAGTTAACAAAAATGTAATAACTTAGCAGAAATGCAATAACTTAGAAGAAACAACAATTCAGCAGAAATGTTGTAGTTTACCAGAAGCTACAACTTAGCAGAAATGTAATAATTTAGAATAACATAACTTAGCAGAAATGATATAATTTAGTAGAAAATTAATAACTTGGCAGAAATATTACAACTTACCAGAACTGCTATAATTTTGCAGAAATGTAATTATTAGGAAAAAACTGTAAACAGATAACAGCTGAAAATGATGAAGTAACCTCAAAGTTACTTGTTTAACTGTGAAAAATGACCAGAAACATTAGAAAAGGAAGAAAACCAATTCAATTCAATTTATGTAGCGCCAAATCACAACAAAAGTCGCCTTAAGGCGCTTCATAGATACAGAGAAAAACCCAACAATCATATGACCCCCTATGAGCAAGCACTTTGGCGACAGTGGGAAGGAAAAACTCCCTTTTAACAGGAAGAAACCTCCAGCAGAACCAGGCTCAGGGAGGGGCGGCCATCTGCTGCGACCGGTTGGGGTGAGAGAAGGAAGACAGGAATACCAGCCAGCAGATAAACTGATGTGAAACAAAACCAAGGTAAAATTGCAGAATTTACACAGTTGGTGAAATGTAAAAATGGCAACAAAAAACCCCCCAAACAAACAAAAAAAAAACCACACAAACAACATTTAGTTAATAAATGCACAAGATGATTTGATGATAAATATGGTACCAATCTACAAAATACTGTCGAAATGAAGTCCACATTGTGATATATTTCAGGTGTGGAGAGTCACACAGCTAAACAATCGATGTGCATATTTAAAGAATCAAATAAAGAACATTGTTGTGGAATAAATTACAGTGAATAATAATCACTGCCCTGTGTTAGAAAGTGACTTATGATGAGGTATTAATTGGCTTAACTTTACCTCTAACAGCTTTTCACATAGTGCTGTGACCAGGGTGAAATCCATCATAAAGTAACTGTAAACAGTAGAACCATTAGCATGAATGTTATGGTTCTACTCTGATCAAAACTCAAGTCAGCTGTGTGACAGATGATATAAAATGATAAAAAGGAACACATATAAATGGATGTGACCTTTATGAACTTTTCAAAATGACTTTATATGTCTGACCCATTATCTATATATATTAGAGCAGATGTGGAAAACCACTGTTAGACCTACTCTATACTAACACAAACACAGTCAAAAATTCATTGCTAGTGTGACATGTGGTGCTTTTTGCCTTTGACCAATGATATGCTGGTTACTTGGACCAGTTTAGTATTTGCTGTCACAGAGGAATGTTAACCATAAATCCAAAAGACAAAACTGACAAAATATGTTAATTGCAAACATGTTTTTGCTTAGTAAAAGAATTGAAATTACATGGAAACTGTCACCTTAAAGCCTCATTGTAAATATCATCACAAACAGATGTTTTCCACACGGTTAACAAAGCTCCACCACATCCAATCACTGCATATAAATCTAAATGGTAAATGGTAAATGGCCTGTATTTATATAGCGCTTTAACAGTCCCTAAGGACCCCAAAACGCTTTACATATGCAGTCATCCACCCATTCACACACTGGTGATGGCAAGCTACATTGCCATAAATCTAAAAGAAAACAACAACAAATAAAATGTAATTAACACAAGGGAAGTCTAAGGAGCTTGGAAAGAAAAGCGTCTGGACTTCTTTGAGTTCCTTGAAGACGTTTCACCTCTCATCCGAGAAGCTTCTTCAGTTCTAAGGGTCAATGGTGGAGAGTCCCAGATTTAAACCCAGTGGGAGTTTCCCCCCAAAGAGGGACAAAGAACCCCCTGATGATCCTCTACCTAATCACACCAGCCAAGGTGTGGAAAACGGGTGTGTGTCACAATCAGCCAGGGTTTCGGGTGAGCTCATTGTGAAACCTGGCCCCACCCTATCATGTGATTTCCTGAGGTCAGGAAATCACTCCCAAGATGGGAGTGGGCGTTAAGGTGTCTGGGGAGGGAACTCAAAACTGGATTATAGATGGCAGACAGTTGGTGTCGTAAACCACCGCCTCTGTTCAAAGATGGTCGCTCACAGTGGACGTAAATGGCCTCTTTCACTCCTCTTTCAAACCATCTGTCCTCTCTGTCCAAAATGTGAACGTTGGCATCCTCGAAAGAGTGACCTTTGTCCTTTAGATGCAGATGAACTGCTGAGTCTTGTCCCGTGGAGGTGGCTCTTCTATGTTGTGCCATGCGCTTGTGAAGTGGCTGTTTGGTCTCTCCGATGTAGAGGTCTGGGCATTCCTCGCTGCACTGTACAGCATACACCACATTGTTAGGTTTGTGTTTAGGAGTTTTGTCTTTCGGGTGAACCAGTTTCTGTCTGAGTGTGTTACTGGGTCTGAAGTACACTGGGATGTCGTATTTGGAGAAAACTCTCCTGAGTTTCTCTGATACACCGGCTACATAAGGGATGACAATGTTGTTGCGTCTGTCTTTCTTATCCGCCTCGCTGGTATCTGATGTTCTTTTCTGTGAAGCTGGAATGCAGGCACACTGGACGAGCTTGTTCTAAAAAATACAGAAAAGGGAACATTTTATTTGTGTTAAGGCCCAAAAACTACAAATAAGTTATACAATGAACAATATTGAAATACCTTATAGGTGCTGCAGGCCACATAACCAGAATCCAGAGCAATCTCACACTCACATGATGGTGAGGAAAGACATGAGCTCTGCAATGAGGTTTGAATGTCTCAGTTGGGACACTGAAGAACTCAGAAGACAGCAATACCTGCACAGAGAGACAGAGTAGAAAAAGCATAGATTTGTAATCCATAATGTGAATTAAAACTCAAAAAGTGTCAACAAGTATAATCATTTGAGTGTGGAATTATTTATGCAATAAACAGGATTTTAATTAATTAACTGAATTAAAAACACTGACATTTTTTTTATCAAAGATAAAGAATGATACCTCTCTCTGCTCTGAGGATCACTGAGCATCTCTGACAGGAAATACAGTTTCCTCAGCATGAGTCATCATTGATGGTCTCAGAGGTGTGTAGTGTGGCAGCATGATGATGGTCTCCAGATCGGCAGGAGGTCAGGTGATGGGTGTGTCATCTTCTCCATTGAAGACACACTGGTATGGCAGTTCATAACACAGCAGTCTCCTTGTGGCATGTAGTTATCTGTGCAGTCCAGCACTGATGGATCAGGTTTGGCTCAGCAGTTCATGAAGATGGTGTTAAGATGTTGTTGTTTCAGCTGAGGATGGTGAAGTTTGAAGGTTTTGCCACAAAGGAGACTGTGCCCTGTCTGAAAAAATATATCTACAAAACAAGTGCTTTTAACACCACCCACCCAGCTCAGCCCCCAAGTGTCTATGTAATGCTGGTATGGGGTGTCGGTTACTAAGTCTAATTAGTACATAGGGGATGACAATGTTGTTGCATCTGTCTTTCTTATCCTCCCTCGCTGGTATCTGATCTTCTTTTCTGTGCCTCTTTGCTGACTTTATAAACGCCCAATTAGGATAGCCACATGTTTTAAGTGCTTCCTTTACATGTGTGTGTTCCTTCTTTGTCCCTTCAGGCTTAGAGGGAACATGTTCTGCCCGGGGGGGGGGGGGGTCCTAATTACTCCAAGTTTGTGTTCCAGAGGGTGATGGGAGTCAAAGAGGAGGTACTGGTCCGTGTGTGTGGGCTTCCGATAAACTTCAATGTTGAGGTTGCCATTCTCTTCAATGTGCACAGCGCAGTCCAGAAAAGGCAAACAGTCGTCCTTTGTGTCTTCCCTGGTGAACTTGATGTTTTTATCCACGGCGTTAATGTGCGCAGTGAAGGATTCCACTTCTTGTGTTTTGATTTTGACCCAGGTGTCATCTACATATCTGTACCAGTGGCTGGGTACTCTCCCTTTAAAAGAGCCAAGAGCCTTCCTTTCCACTTCCTTCATGCAAAGGTTGGCTACAATAGATGACACGGGGGAGCCCATGGCACAGCCATGTTTTTGTCTGTAGAAACCTCGTTGTATTTGAAATATGTAGTGGTAAGGCAGAGGTCTAACAGTGTGCAAATCTGATCGGGTGTGAAGTTGGTCCTGTCCTCCAAGGAGCTGTCTTGTTGTAGTTGTTTTCTGACAGTCTCCACTCCCTCTGTAGTGGGTATGCAAGTGAAGAGAGAGACTACATCAAAGGACACCATGAGAACCTTCACAGACATAACACAAGGGAAGACTTTTGATTTAATAACTAAGCTTAAAATAAGTGTTACCTTTGAATATTTGTGGGAAAAATCTGATGCTACCCCAAGAATACAAAGCCACACTGGAAATGATGACAGGCTTGCAGCCCTCTGTCTTCCTGGAGTGAGGTGCCTGATCAGTAGCAGTCAGTTGACAGAAGTCGTTGTCTGTAAGAGTGGTCAAACACTGATACTCTGTCCACTTGCGTAGAGTCTAAGAAGCTGGAATGCAGGCACACTGGATGAGCTTGTTCTAAAAAATACCGAAAAAGGAACATTTTATTTGTGTTAAGGCCTAAAAACTACAAATAAGTTATACAATGAACAATATTGAAATACCTTATAGGTGCTGCAGGCCACCAGACTCCAGAGCAATCTCACACTCACATGATGGTGAGGAAAGACATGAGCTCTGCAGTGAGGTTTGAATGTCTCAGTTGGGACACTGAAGAACTCAGAAGACAGCAATACCTGCACAGAGAGACAGAGTAGAAAAAGCATAGATTTGTAATCCATAATGTGAATTAAAACTCAAAAAGTGTCAACAAGTATAATCATTTGAGTGTGGAATTATTTATGCAATACACAGGATTTTAATTAATTAATTGAATTAAAAACACTGACATTTTTTATCAAAGATAAAGAATCATACCTCTCTCTGCTCTGAGGATCACTGAGCATCTCTGACAGGAAATACAGTTTCCTCAGTATGAGTCATCATTGATGGTCTCAGAGGTGTGTAGTGTTGCAGCATGATGAGGTCTCCAGATCAGGCAGGAGGTCAGGTGATGGGTGTGTCATCTTCTCCATTGAAGACACACTGGTATGGCAGTTCATAACACAGCAGTCTCCTTGTGGCATGTAGTTATCTGTGCAGTCCAGCACTGATGGATCAGGTTTGGCTCAGCAGTTCATGAAGATGGTGTTAAGATGTTGTTGTTTCAGCTGAGGATGGTGAAGTTTGAAGGTTTGCCACAAAGGAGACTGTGCCCTGTCTGAAAAAATACATCTAACAAAACAAGTGCTTATAACACCACCCACCCAGCTCAGCCCCCAAGTGTCTATGTAATGCTGGTATGGGGTGTCGGTTACTAAGTCTAATTAGTGCATCAGAAAGCGTGGGCTACACCTAAAGCCCACACTTTCTGATGTCTTTGTTTATTAGCAGCTTTTTCCAGCTGCTCAGAGAATTCTGACTTGGCCTTTATCCACCCAAACCCAAACCCACCCGGATAAAGGCCAAGTCAAACTCACACACCATACAAGCATTACATAGACACTTGGGGGCTGAGCTGGGTGGGTGGTGTTAAACTGTAGTCGGGAACTTTCAGAAAACTATCCATTTACTTCTAAATCAGTTTTTATACATATTCTGTAAGCTGTACTAATGTTTTTCTCTACATAATGTATCATTATAGACATCTCTGGTAGCCTAAAGATAGTTTAAAACTTTGACATTTTTACCTGTAAAACATGATAAGCAAAAACTCATTCATCACAAAAACTTTTGATTCTACAAAATCTACTATAACCAAGAAAATATAATTGTCTGTATTTATTCATGTGACCCATAATAAATACCTGCATTTATCTGGGATTTATTTATTTACTATTTCATATTTTAAAGCCCTTGGAGGGGAAGATCTCGTTTGTTGAGCTACATACGTCACAGTAAAAAGATTTAGTCATTTAAAACATGAGAATAAAAAAAAATGATGTTGGTTTATCAAATGTTGCAGCACATTTCAGATCAGAGGTGCATGATAGCAGAAAGCAGATCTCCCTGCTCTGCATGAAATTCAGCAATGATTTGGTGAAATGATTAATAACATTGCAATAAGAAAGGGTCTTCTGACAGACAGAGTAGGAAGACCCTTTTTTCAATGAAAAATCTTTTTCATGCTCTACAATCAGTAAACTCTGTAACAAACATGATCTGTAATTGTTTCAAAACTCACCAGACGACTTCATGATTGGCTCAAGGACAGGACACAAAACACAGGGTTGTGGTAACTGTAATATGTCCTCAGGACACCTGAATGAAGACTTTGCTGTGGCTGAGAAATAAAAATGAGGTCAAGCAGGTGTTCTTGTCTGTAGTGGCAGAAGTGATCAGCTGTGAATACCCTCTCGACTGAAACTGCTCCAGAATCTGTTTTCTTCCACTCTGTAACTGGTTTTCATTAAAATCTCCACACACAATTATTGGGTGACAGTCCATTATTTCAAGTGAATCTAAAAGACTTACCAGGTTTTGCATGAATGGTGTCAAACTGTAGTCTGGAGGTCTGTACACAACAGCAATGAGCGCAGGGAATGGAGCCTGAACCTTCAACACTAAAACTCAAGATCAGTGACATTATGCAGATACTGTTTTACCTGAACCTGAAAATGATTCCTCAAATACACAACAACTCCTCCACCACTTCTGCTGGCCATGTGAGGAAAGTTTGTGTAGGACACATGTCTGTTGCGTTTGAACATGGTGTAGCCGTCCAAATGAAGACTGTCTGCAACAAAGGAGCCTTGGAGGTGAGACTCTGTGAGACACAAAACATCTGCTAAACACATTTCATGATGACTCTTGATGTCACTGATGTGAGATGGCAAACCCTCCGTATTGTGATGGATCAGTGTAAGAGTGTCAAGTCTGTTGGCTGTTTCTCTGACCTGAAGAAGAGGCATCATTTCCTCAACACTGGCTTGTCTCATGGTTTGGAGGCTGCAGTTACCTCAGGATTGGCTAAATCTTTTTCTCATCCAAGTCCTGCAAATAGAGTCCACTGAGAGACGTCACCCTGCTGAGAGCAACATAAGCCATACCTGGTTCAAAAATGTTCTTCATTGAAACTACAGCTGTCTGTGTTGTAAGACCCTGTGTTTTGTGAATTGTGCAGGCAAATGCTAGCTTTACAGGAAACTGTCTGCGTACCGCTCCTTTAAACTTCAGACTCTCCTCTGCTCTCTCAATGTAAACCAGATCATCAGATGCTGCATTAGCACTGCGGTTGCTTCTTACAGACTGCCGGTTGTCCATTCTGAGCCCCAGTTTAATTATGTGTCCATCATTTTCAGATCTCACCACCTTTACCAGTATACCAAAAGCACCATTGACTAAACCGTTTAGTGTGTCCAAGTTTCTGGTCAGCATAACTCGAGCTCCTTCTGCAATGTTCAGAGTGTCGGTAAATCATTTCGCCCACCTGTAAATGGTTGTCTCTTCGTGCCATTCTGCCTGTACATTTATCCTTCTGGAAATCGTCTGCATGATGATTATAATGTTTGAATGAAGCTTCTTGAGGTATCTGTGTTTGGGATTCACATTCTTGTTGGTGGCATAAATGTGTAAGACCTCAGTTGGACATTCTTCTGGTGCAGTCACAGCCTGTGACAACAAATCTCTGTCGCACTGAGAAAGCTCATCTGTCTTTCTTTGACTCTAATCCTGTTCAACATCTCTGCAAAGGCCACATCATCTTTCTGACGCATGATCTCGGTTAGAGTGATCATCTGAAAATGTTCCTGCCATAGGTCAATCTGTTCTGGATCATAAACACAGAGAGGTTTAGACTGTCGCACTGGTGGCAGCTGGTAAAAATCTCCAACAGCTAAAACTGACATTCCACCAAAAGGTCTCTGAGTGCCTTTGATTTGTTTCAGTCTTGCATCCACATAAGCAAAAAGGGGTTTTGAAACCATTGAAATCTCATCAATAACAATAATTTCAGCATTTATAAGCTCAGATCTGACTTCATCCAGTTGGTTACCAAGTCCTTGAATGGGTGGTTTCAGACTCCTGGGTAGTTTCAGTAGGGAATGTAATGTAGAGCCATTGATAGAAAAAGCTGCTGTACCGGTAAATGAAGTCAGTAAAACAGTTGGATTTGACATGTCAGCTTCTTCTGCATTAGCAGGCAGTCTGCTCAGGATCTTTGATGCTTCAGAGTGAATACACTTAATCAGATGTGACTTTCCAGTTCCTGCACCACCATTGATATAGAAGAAAAATGGATCTGGGTTCAAACCACAAACTCGCTGAATACACCAGTCTCTAATGGCATAGAACACGCAGGCCTGCTTCTGGTTCAGATTCTGATACATTACACGTACCACAGCTGGATCGACTGCAGGTTGTTCTCTGACGGCTCTGATCTCTGTTACAGCATCAGACTGACGACTGTAGTCGGGAACATTCTCCTGTTCGTTCTCATCATCAGAATGTCTCTCAGGAAGATTCTCATCACATTGCAACCTCACAACTTCAGATTCAGGAGCCAGATTACACCATTCATCGATCACAACATCCCTATTTTGTTCAAACTCTTCCAGTGCACTCTCAATATCCTCAGAGTTCTTCTCATACTTGTCTTTATTTCTTTTCACAATCCTTTTCACAGACTCACTGTGGTCTGAACATGGAAGTCGTACAAAACCCGAGTTGTAGAAGGACTGATAGGTTTGGAACCCTTGTGGTTTCAGTTCCTGCTCTGATCTGTGTGGAAGGTAAAGTCTCAACAGTCGACCATAATATTGCTCAGGATCTTTTTCTTGTGAGCAGTGGTAATACCTGATTATAGCTGGTTTATCATTCTTTCGCCTTTGTACAAATCCAAGCTGGTTTAGAAGAGGAAGCACATCTTTTCCTTCATTTGGACCACTCACCAACCGGCACAGTGCAGCAAAATCAGCCAGTGGCATTTCCTCATATTCTGGTGTCTCAGGTCTGCATTTGTATTTATCACTCAAACTTGTCATCCAAATATTACAACTGTCATGTGTTGTGCTTTCCAGGTAGCTCATCGGGCGACTCATTTTTACTGGGTTATCATCTGTTGGTACAAATACAACACTGCGGGAACATTTTTTCATTTTTAGGCCACAGACTCGAGTCACACACTCCTGTGCACTGATTTCTCTCTTTTTTGAGTAAGCCTGCATCACAGCTCTCATTTCATCACATTCATTGACCGTGTTCTTTGCAGAGTTATCAATAACTGTCTTCAGGTATTCAGAGAGGCCAGATTCTTTCTTCGTTATATATTTACAGAGGTATTCTATACAAGAATAGGCATTCAAGATTAACGAGACATCTAAATTAGAGTTCCAGGCTTCAAGCAGGTCTGGGTTGTAATTGTTGATCCAACAGTCCTTTGGGTCACGTTTCAGAATAAGAGCTGTTTTCTTGTTTATGTCTTGGAGGCATTGTTCATACTCATTCATTGTCAAGTTGCATCGTGACAGAATCTGCTCTATGGTGAGAGAAGCAGCTTCAGGTTCCTTCAGCAGGTTCAACAAGGTCTGAGTTTGGCTTTTGCAGCTTCAGTGTCTGAATCCTCATCCTGTCTCACAATCATTGTTCTTGTGGATGGTGGTTTTGGAAAGCCAAATCTACAACCAGAGTTCACACTCTTAAAGCATGTTTTTGTGTGGTTTTTGCTGTGCTTTTGTAGTTCAGTGACTTTCTTGTGCAGTTCAGGTTGTTTTTCTGGATCAGGGAGTTGAGCTGAGATGTATCTGTCCACAAAGTCACAGACAGTTTGGTCGTCATCCACATCTACTACTACCTTTTCTCGAATCCACAGCAACATGTGTATATGCGGACTACCTCTGTGCTGGAACTCAACTCTGTAAAAGTAATCAATGATTTCACCAAGGGGCTGTGCAGGAGAAAAAAGCAAATCTCTGAACAAAGCCTCAACACGTTTATCAAACATTCGCATGGTGGTTACTGGATTTGATCTTAGAATTTCACACTTTTCTGACCAGTCCAGGGCTTCAAAATCAACCTCTTCACCCTGCTGTCTCTTTATTGCTTGAATCACTTCAGGCCATCTCATCTCAGCAGCAGAGAAAGTGACAAAGAACTGAGGTGTTCCTATTTGACGAACCATACTGAATAAATCTCTGGTAGTTTTCTGCCAGTAAGCTGGAGTTCCTCTGAGTGGCTGCATAAATCTGATTGCATCTTTATTTCTTACCAGCTTCTCTACTTCTGTCTTACTTTGTAACATTCCTGATGTGATTTTGCGTCCATCTTTCGTCATAGTTTTACCTTTCCTTAACTGTATTGTCATGCTGGAATTAGCCAAGTGTATTTCAGTGACAAACTGTGAGAAAAACAGGTAATTTGTATCTTTAGCAAATCTTGCATCAATGTTGAAAAGCCTTGACTTGAAGTAAGCACTTGGTGTGAGTTTAAGACGTCTCTTTTCATCCAGTGTATTCTGACCAGTAGGAAACTGCACAGGAAATGCCATGGCTTCCAAATGAGGAGTTCTGAAGAAGCTAACAGGATTGTTTCTTTCTGCAGGAGCCACACAATATGTGTTATCAGTGAAACAGAGAATCTCTTCTGAAATGTCTACAGGCTGCAGACAACTTTCTAGAGCAAAACCTCCATTGTTCAAATCACTTTCTGGTTCCTCTGGATTGATTTCCTCTGGTTGTTCATCACAGGATTGCATATTAATATCTTGTTCACTTTCAGACTCACTTTCGCACAAAAGGGCATCTTTTTCATAGTTGTCAATTTCCATTAAATCTGCTTCATCATAATCATCACTTCCCATGCTGGCTTCATCACTGCTGTCATCATCAGGTAACGTTGGATCGCAAAGCAATGCATCATCTCTGATAACAATATCTGTGTACTGTGGATGAATCTGTTTGAGCTTACGCAGGGCTTGGATCAGTTTAGACCAGGTGACAGTCTGGAACAGCTGATGGCCTTTGTAGCACAGTCGTCTTTTCAACTTGATCCTCATTATCTGTGATTGGCTTCTGAGCCGAGGTAAAGAGTCAACTGTTTGTTGGACCTCAGATGGTACACACACCACATTACCACGTATGAGTCTTTGTCTGCCCTTTGGAAGGGGAATAATCTTAGCAAATGGTATGCATTTGGCAATCAGATGTCTCTCCAGAATGTTGAGATCACACAGTTCAGCTGGAATATCCTGCAATTCTAAACCATTAACAGCAGCAAGCCTTGGCATGCGTCCACTTTTGAGGGAACTGTGACACGTGTGACAGATATACTCTTTCTTTCTCTCAACAGGAAAGCTGCAGTGATCATTACATGCTTCATCACACACATGAACAAATTTACCAGTTAGACACTGCTGAGCTACAGTTTGGTGTTTTGAGTAATTGTTTCTTTTGCAGATTTTCACCTGATTAGGAAAAGAAGCTTTTAGACAAACAGTACAAACATAAGATGGTGCTGACTTAATGTTTGATCTGAAACAAGATATGGCCTCATTCATTAAACTGTTATCTGGATAACACTGTAAACTTTCAGCTGGTCGATGCATCTGACGATATTTTCTTTTTATTTTCATTGCACATCTGAAATTATGCATCTGTCTAAAAGAAAAACCGTTCCAATATTTTACTCTCATTCGTTCTCTCATATTGTCCTTGTGTTGCTGCTGAAATTGTCTCTCTTCTCCATAACGTTTAGTGATGTAACATTGTTTTTTCTGTCTAAATTCTTCACTTTCTTTATATAGGTTAGAAACATATGACCTCATGTAAGCTTTATGTTTCTCTCTGAATTCAGCACAAGTTCTGTATATTCTTCTAATACGTTCCTTCTGCTTTTCTCGGAACATGGGAGATTCTCTGTATGTTCTTTTAATACGTTCCTTCTGCTTTTCTCGGAACATGGGAGATTCTCTGTATGTTCTTCTAATACGTTCCTTCTGCTTTTCTCGGAACATGGGAGATTCTCTGTATGTTCTTCTAATACGTTCCTTCTGCTTTTCTCGGAACATGGGAGATTCTCTGTATGTTCTTCTAATACGTTCCTTCTGCTTTTCTTGGAACATGGGAGATTCTCTGTATGTTCTTCTTATTCGTTCCTTCTGCTTTTCTTTGAATATAAGAGATTGTCTATAAGATTCTTTATATGTTTTTCTCATATGTTCCTTCTGCTTTTCTCGAAAAATGGGAGATTCTCTATATGTTCTTGTTATACGTTCCTTCTGCTTTTCTCGGAATAAAGAATCTTCTTTATACATCCTTATGACACGTTCTCTTTTTCTCTCTCTAATTTTAGCACTATCTCTATAGATTTTTCTCAAATATTCTCTCTGTTTCTCTCTATATGTAGCATTGAGTTTATACAGATTATTTTTGTACACACTCTTTTTCTTACTGTGATCAGAATCATGAGACTTTCTACTAGAATCTTTTTTCTTTGCCTTAAAGCTTTCATCAAGTG
Source organism: Oreochromis niloticus (assembly GCF_001858045.2). Lineage (NCBI taxonomy): Eukaryota > Metazoa > Chordata > Actinopteri > Cichliformes > Cichlidae > Oreochromis > Oreochromis niloticus. The sequence continues at coordinate 4,514,624 of NC_031971.2, forward strand.
TGTACGTCTGTCTTTCTTTCTTTTTCTCATTTTCCTTTCTCTGTGGTAGTTTTTCTTGGACCAATAGTCGTCTCCTAATCTTTCTCCTTTGCTGTTTATTATGCTTCAACAGTTTATATGAGAGTTCCTCTGTTGTCTTAGTTAAACAGGAGGCAGTGTTTAAATCATTCTGAGGAACAGATTCTTTTGTTACCTGAGTGTCTCTTACAGAAGATGCAGAGGTTTCTATTTCTAAATAATCAGAAGGACAATTGTTCATCTCAGCAGCTGGCTCATTTGAATAATCCACTCTGGATGTCTGCTGAGTGGATTTTGGGATTTCAAATTCAGGTTCATTTAAAGCTGGTCCTGCAACAGTTGTAGCTGTTTGTCTGTTTTCATCAGCATCTCTTTGGTCAGCTGCGTTTTCACTGTGAAACTCGACAGGCTGTAGCTCATAAGTGCAGGATGGCGCGATGCTAAACATTCGGTACAAGCGTTTGATCCTGTCAATCATGTCGTTAAGACGTGTGAATTTTAACATAACTGCAGTTCCACCACTTACACTTAGCGACAATGGCATTCCAGTAGACTTACGTGGGTGAGGGTCAAAATATGCGTATTCACCTGAAGTCAGCCTGCAAACTGCGATGACTGTACCTGCCATGACTAGCAAAGCGTAGCGAACGTCTGAAACCAAACACTGTAGTCCCTGTTCAAGGCTCAGAAGGTGATCTGTACCATCGAATGTGCCGTAACGAGCACACTGAGAGATATGCACTTGATACTCGTGTCTGCGGCTGGTGACCACTGTGGGAAGCTCATCACAGGCTAGAAACACGCTGTTCACAAACCTTTTTCTGGCATCTGAATACACGGCATGGCCTTTGTCCAACACACGGTTTAGATCTGCTCTGGTAATGAATTCATCCTCGTGTAAGAATGACAGGAAAACCAAACTGTTAGCCATGCATTGCTGATTCCGGTACTTTCCATACTTAGCAGAGGCCTGGCTTCGGGATGCACAGACGCTACTCACTCGTGGATGACTTTCACTGTTTGTAACCTGTACATGAGACGGTCCTGGAGTTTCTCCATCATGCTGTGTTTGCACAGTTACCTGCTGTACTTTAGCAATTGGCACACATGCTGAGCGACACCTCTCTTTACCACATCTGCATAAGACACTGCGGCTGTCTGAGCACTGCTCTGCACTTCTAGACTGGGAATAGTTGTAACAGACACATTTACCTGCTCACTGCTCTGAGAAACATTTACCTGTTCTTTATGCTTTTGCCATCTAAGCTTCTGGGACTGCGACCTTTGACTTTTTCTTGGCATTTTGTTGAAGTACAAACTGGACCTTATATGTATTTATACACAAATGTAAACAAAAGTCAACCTGTAAACACTGAAAAACCAATGACTTTAATAACTATTAAATCAGAGATTTATCAGAATTGATGTAAAAGGCTGACTTAAATACAAACTCAATATAAAAGTTATTTAAAGTTCTTTGAAAACACTTTGGTCTGTTTTATTGTAACTTTTTCAAAAACTATATATTATTACTTCTTATATTTTTTTTAACCAGACTGGATAACAAATAGGTCTATACTTCTGTAATGTAATATGCAGAATAAATCTCAACAATCAATCAACAGGCTATAATAAAACTCTTAGCTTTTAAGTAGACTTTGTGTAAATCTTTAAGATATTTAAAATTTAAAGCAAAAATAAGGAGCTGTGTTGGTGTGGTGATCAGATGACAGGCGATGAGGATTCTTCAGCTGGATGTTCTGCAGCAGTCAGGAAACAGGAAGTCTGAGTTCTCAGGGCAGCCTCTAGATGACAACTGTAACTGAACACTTGCACTGAGTGACAAAAGGGTTTGTCCTTAAATAATAGTATAAACTTGTAGTCAAATGTTATAGCCAATGAAACAGACTTGAAAAATGTATTTGAATCAAATTTAATATTTATGTGAATATAGCACTCTGAATATATTACAGAATAGTCAGATTATCTTATTACAAATAAACCTTATAAAAGGTGTATATTTTATATAATGTATCAAAGTAATTGGACCAGTAAGCCAAACTATCAGTGTTTATTCCAAAGAGTAATGCCAAGTCAAAACTACAAATGTAGGGCTGTATAAGTAGTTTCTACTATAAGTTCTACTGTACTGCAATTCTACTACTGTATATTCAACTTTCTAATTGTAATTTCCAGCAAATTGACTGAATGTGAGAGAGTTTAATGACAGGAAAGAAGGAGCAGTGAGAGCAGAGATCTCTCAGAATTCTTTAACAGATAGATCAAGTACTAGTACTTGGATTTCTGAAAACTGATTCTGAAAACTTTGATTTCTGAAAACTTGGATTCTGAAATTAGATAGAGCGCTTGGGATAGAGGGATACAAGATAGAATGGCTGTCAAATTAGATAGAGCAGTAGAGATAGAGGGATACAAGATAGAATGGCTGTCAAATTAGATAGAGCAGTAGGGATAGAGGGATACAAGATAGAATGGCTGTCAAATTAGATAGAGCAGTAGAGATAGAGGGATACAAGATAGAATGGCTGTCAAATTAGATAGAGTCGGGAGAGTGATAGGATAGACAGAATTGCTTATAATGATAGAGAGAGAGGATCTTCTGCAGCAGGTCACCTGTAAGACACAAAAGGCCTGGAATTAGTCGTATTTCCAATATGCTTGGATTTACCATATTCTTCAGACTATATGACACACCTAAAATCCTGTCATTTTCTCAAAAATATACAATGTGCCTAGTGTATCGATTCTGGTTATGCTTACTGACCTCGAACGGGATTTCTGTGGTACACAGTGCTCAAAATTCTGTCAAATATTTTAGTAAGACTTCAGTAAGCTACAAAGCTGCGCTGCTTGATGTATTGTCAGAGCATTATGGCTACGATAGTCAGGACCCTCGCAGAGTAATTCGTACGGTGCTTCAACATAACATTATGGTGTGTGTACAAGGACCTGGCACGTGCTAAGAGACGTGCTTATGAAGCAGATTTCAAACTGATCAACCCATGAAGAGTTTGATGGATTTGTGGATGAGGAATGAACTGAAAAAGTGAGTGTATTGTTCTGTATTTTATGTATTACAACTGAACAGTGTTGAGAGTTGTTTGTGAATGACTTGAATAAAGTTTGACTTATCTGACTGTTTTGTTTGGCTTAATCTGCCTTAAAAACAGACTTTATGCCTTATAATTTCAAAAACACAGTACATGTAGGGCTTTAAATACTAAAGAGTTCTACAGTAAATTATTAGACTGAACAGAATGACAATGTTTAACAAATGATGGTGGAACTGTTATAAGGACATTTTTGCGTTCTATTAAAACAATAAACTAAGTCTATAAAGTCAAACCAAGACGTGCTGCTACAGTAACTTACTGTAAATATTATATGGTCCAAATAAACCCACACACTGAGGTTACAGCAGACAGTTTCAGGCCTCCTGCTTTAAACACTTTATATCCATTAAACTCAAAATAATTTATTGACTGGCCAAAAAGAACACAAAAACTTTCTCACATTTGCCTAAAAACATCTTGATGATCAGCAAGAGCTGTGCGGACTCACTGTACTGAACTGAATCTTCTAAAGTGAGAGAAATATTTCAGAAAAACACCAGCATTAAAGTCAAACATGGTGCTGTTACTGTGATGGTCCATAGTTCCTTTACTACTTCAGGACCTACATCAACTCATCAGGTCCTGAGTTTAATCACAGCTGGGATTTGCAACAGGAAATTGACATGAAGCACACAAGCAAGTCCAACTGACTAATCAGAATCTCGACTTTAATGAAATTGAGATCCTTAAAATGATTTCAAAACACTATTTTTGACCTTAATTAAGGCAACTCAGAAATTAAAGTGGACCAAAATCCCCCAGTGATGTAAATCAGTCATTACTAGTTACTATAAATGCTTGATGGTAGTTGTTGCTATCAGGGCTTTCACAGCTGGGTATTAGAGAACAAATAGCTCTGGTTTGGTTTTCTCTGCTTCATACATGAAATCATCACTTTAAAACTGCTTGTATTTGTATTTATCCAGGTCATCCTTGTTAGAAGATTTGAAACATGTGACAAAAAAGCATAAACAAAATAAATCTGCAAGGAAGAAAGACTTTTCCCAGCACTGTACCTCAGACAAACCTTTACTTACCAGACTTGAGACGATCAGATCAGCAGTCTAGACAAAGGAAACAAAACATCAGATCATTGTTCAATGATTCAGACTGTTGAGCCTCTTCACACACAATCCAATTTACTGTGGCATTAAATAACTAGTCAAATCCTCAATTTCTTCATGCCTTTATGAACTCACTGTAGTCTAAAGAGGGCACAATTTAATTGCAGAGTCTCAGATGGCTTTAACATGTTTAATAAAAACATTCATACTACAGAATTGCAAAGAATAGGCACCAATATTTGTTGGCACAAATGCAGGATATACCAAATATTTCGTACACAGAAGCTTTGTGGCTCCAACATTTTCTATCAGAAGTCAGTTCTAATAACATGTGAAGAACGACAACTTTTGATCTAATTTCAGATTTAAAATGTTGAATACAAATTAATTATTTAAATCAGAAGCAACAGAAAACCACAACAACAACAGTGGCACACCATTTTTTTAATGAAAATTTCTAAAAAATATTACACTAAAAAGTCATTCCATTGTACTTGTTGCTAACAATATTTATGTGTTTTGCAATATATCTCTTTTTGGCAACATTTATATTTAATTTTAAAATATTGGCTTTAATATACCTACTCACAACTGTACTTCTCTTACATTTTATTATTGCTTAAGTGTTTAAGCTATCACTTACAGTCACTCAGGCAAAATACTTCTAGTGTTTCGACTTCATGCTAATTCATAAGTGGAATGAAAGAGACAATAAAAATCGATAGCTGTGGTGCTCTTAAGTGTTTAAAGTACCACCTATATTCACCTAAAGCACTTTCATAGTTTTGCTTGATACTTAAATCCACAAACATAAGGAGAAATCGAACAATTGCATAAAGATATCTCAAACTTTTAACTATGTTTGGACTTGATAAGCCATCAAAAGTTAAAATCAGAGAAAAATGGGCTATTAAACTTCATTGACATTTTCAGGGGCAGTCAGTGGTCCTATGTGGGGGCTTTGCTGCTACAGATTCTAAATCCTCACTATTTGTCTTTGCCCATGAGTGAATGGCAAGATGACACAAATAGCCAAACTACTATAAGTAAATTACTAAACATTACCATTACTGTCTACTTACCAGCAAAGGCAAAACCAAAGATCTGTTCACTCTGTGTAACAAAAGACAAAGAACAAAAATACAGGATCAGACAACTCCAATCAGCATTAGAGTTAATACTGCATCACTCTCTGTAGTCAAAAAGATTCCAGAAACTTCTTTGTTAAACACAGCTGGAATACAAACAACAACTCTCCTCTGTTTTCTTTTCCTGCACCCTAATAAAGATTATCATCTTCCTAATGGTAATATGTAGTTTTATCCATTTGCAATAAGCCACACAAGTTTCTTTGTCATGTAATGCTCCAGAATTTAGGTTCGATTACTTAAGAGAGTAGATATCGTAACCAATGATTTGCAACACCTAGCACTGCACACTTTACCAAATGGTGATGTCACAATTTAAAAGTAGGCAACAATCACAAATGATAGCTTGTATGGAATGTTTGTAGGCTTTAACATTTGAGGTGGCCTGAGTTCAAATTTTATTAACACAATAAAAACAAACAGTCTATTAACTTACACCAAGATGTGCTGCTACAATAACTTACTGTAAATATTATATGGTCCAACAAAACCCACACACAGGCTAGAGCAGACAGTTTCAGGCCACCTGCTTAAAATTCATGCCACATCACATGTTCCTTAATCCCCAAAGTTCTCAAATCCCTGTTTCTGTGTGTACTTACCTGGGACAACAGTACATCATAATATCTGGGCACACAGAAACAGGGATTTGAGATCCGTTAACATAAAAGTAAACAATACTTTACTCAGTATGACTTTTGGCAAAATGAGAAATTTGGAGATGGATGGTTCCTACAAAACAGTTTCCACATATTTCAATCACATTTGGGGCATGTTTAATACACAGCCATAAGCACTCCACTAAATCTAGGACGTACGTAAATGGCCGATTTAAAGGCCTAATTAAAAATGTAGTATGATGATAATTTCTTTGTAGATCATTTAATCATAAAATACAGAAATGAGTGCTGTATCTGTACTTTAGATTTTTTCCAGTCATCAACAAAATCTTTAATTAAAAGACTAATTCAAAGAGCAGTTTTCAGACAGTCACTTAATTATTGAAGGGAAAGAAGCTTTTGAAATCCACAAGGCCCTACTTGAAGACTTAATTGTACCTAAACTGTTGTTCATGAGCTGCTCTAATGTGAAAAAAGATGCGCTGCTACAATAACCTACCAACATCTGTAGGTCTGGAAATGTTTACACAGACTTTTCTAGGATTTGATGACTTTTGATGATCACCAATAGCTGTGCTCACTCACACCACTACATTGAATCTCCTATGATGAGAAACATTTCCCAGCACTGCACCTCAGAAAAACCTTTACTTACCAGACTTGAGACGATCAAATCAGCAGTCTAGAGAAAGGAAACAATTCATCAGATCACTGTTTGATGATTCAGACTGTTGAGCCTCTTCACACACAATCCAATTTACTGTGACACAAATTAACTAGTAAAATCCTCAATTACTTTAAGCTTTTTTAAGTTTACTGTAGTCTAAAGAGGAGATAATTGAACTGTACGGTCTCACATAGCTATAGCAAGTGTAATAAAAGCATTATTACTACAGAAATGCAAAGAACAGGCACCAATATTTATTGGCACAAGTGCAGGATACACCAAATATTTCCTACACAGAAGCCTTGTGGCTCCAACATTTTCTACAACCGGTCAGTTCTAATAAAGTGTGAAAAACCAAAACTTTTAATGTCCTTTTAGGTTAAAAACATTAAATACAAAGTAATTCTTTAAATCAGAAGCAACAGAAAACCTCATCATGTTTTGGTTAGTCTGATATCAATATGCAAATCCTAAAATACATGTAAATATTGACATGTTACAATAACAGAGGTGCAGAATGCTTTGTGATTAAAATGTAACGTCTTAAAATATTACACTAAAAAGTCCTTTCATTGTACCCATTGCTAGGAATATTTATGTATTTTGCAATGTCCCTTTTTGGCAACATTTGTATTTAATTTTAAAACACATTATATTCACTAAATAAGTAATAAACTAATTCGACACACTGGCTGTAATGTACCTAACAATGTCTACTCACACCTCTGGTTCTCTTCGTTTTTATTATTGCTTAACTGTTAAAGCTATTATTTATACCGAGTCAGGCAAAATACTTCTACAGTGTTCTGACTTTAATGTAATACATCAGCAGAATTTGAGAGACAATATAAATCAATACCTGTGCAGCTCTTAAGTGTTTGAGCAACCACTTATACTGACTCCCCTAAAACACTTTCATTGTTTTGTCTGCTACTTAAATCCACAAACATAATGAGAAAATGAACACCTGGATAAAGACATCTGACATTTAACTGTTTGGATTCAATAAACCATAAAAAATTTAAATCATACATAAATGGGGTATTAAACTTCAGGGACATTTTCAGGGACAGTCAGAGGCCCTGTGTGGGGGCTTTGCTGCTACAGGTCACAAATCCCGTGTTTTTGCCAATCAGTAAATGGAAACATATCACAAAAAGTCAAACTACTGTATGTAATTCGTCAAATGTGCTACGCAATGCCAGGTTCATACTGCTTCAGTTACAATCACTGTTTACTTACCAGCAAAGGCAAAACCAAAGATCTCGTTCAATCTGTGTAACAAAAGACAAAGCACAAAAATACAGAATGAGACAACTCAAATCAGCATCAGAGTCAATACTACATCAATCTGTGTAGTCCAAAAGATTCAGTACACTTCTTTGTTTACCACAGCTGGAATATAAACAAAAATTCTTTTTTTTTTCTACACCTTATTAAAGATTACTGTCTTCATTAAGGTAATATGTGGTTTCATGCATTTGTAATAAGCCACACAAGTTTCTCAGTTATGTGATAGCTCTATTAGTTCGGTGCTGTTAGATAACACAGTAGATTTCATAAGCAATGATTTGCTACACCTAGCACTGCACACTTTATCAAATTCTGACATCACAATTTCAAAGCATGAACAATCATAAATGAAAGCTTGGATGATATATATACATATACATATATATACATATACACACACACACACATACATACATACATACATACATATATATATATATATATATGTGTATATATATATAGGCTTTAACATTTGATTTGGTCTGCATTCAAATTCTGGTCCCTACAAATATTATCACCTGCACACAGTATCATTTAGTATCATTTAATATGCTGTTCTTTTAAATATCTACATATCATATTAATAATATTAATGGCGCACTGCTGCATTTTATGTAGTTGAAGGTGGCCTTTTTTATATTTCATTAATTTTTCACAAACTGAGAAGTTAAACAGAGCTGCAGGTGTAGGTTTTATTTAAAAAAAAAAAAAACCCTGCACAAACAAGTGTTTGTTAAACAGTTCTTAAAAATTTACTAAAAAACTAAAATTAATTGTTAAGACATGTTATTATTCTTATATTATGTGTTTTATCCTCACTCTCTCTCTCCCTTCTGTTAATTAACCCACAACACAGACACACTTGCACAGGCACATGACTCTTTTTCTCCTGGTGTTCTGGGAAACCATCCTACCGTTGTTTCTGCACATGTGCACAACACGAAATTCAGTGGCAAACCGTCCTACCTTTGTGAATATTAGTTAGAAAAATACTCTGACCGGTAACATTCACTGCCAAACCATCCTACCTTTGTGAATCTCACCTACAAGCATACTTAAACAGCTAAAATTTAGTGGCAAATCGTCCTACTTTTGTTAATCTGAGCTAGAAGCATACTTTCATAGCTCCATTTAAGTTGCCTTCAGTCAGAGGCGGTAAAATGTCTCCTTTGAAGTTGCCGACCCTGCTGCTTCAGCAGCTAATCCAGTGGTTCCCAAACTTTTTTTGCCAGGCCCCCCTTTTTACAAGAAAAATGTTAGCGCCCCCCCCGCCACCTAAACCCCCTCCCCGCACAAACACATCCTCCAACCACACACACCTATATTTTGCTCCATTGCGGTTTATTTCACACCTCAAACATTTGGTAAACAATTAAGCAAATACAAGTAAACGGCAATAAATTAAAGGTAGTAATAAAATATACTACTAACTCTTTTACGCTACGTCCACACCTACACGGGTATTTTTGAAAACGCAGCTGTTTCTATGCGTTTGGGCTTTTCGTCAACACGTAAACGGCGTTGCGATTCACCGAAAACGGAGATTATTTAAAACTCCTTTTTTTGCGTTTACGTGTGGACGAGGATTACAGAGTTCGTCACGCAACGTCAAAGGTATGTGCCTCTTTTCACGTCACGCTGTGCGCCACGTTATTGTTTACATGAGATGAATTGCAGAATGGCAGATAGAGACAAAATACTGTTAATCTGACTATCTTCAGGTTTTACACACTTACATACACACGCAGTTACTGTCCCTGCATTTAGAAAGGCAGAGGCGTCAGGGTGTGATTATTTTACGTGTAGTTGTTTTTTTTCCCTGTGTAATAATATTCAACATTGCTATCAATACATTTTTCAAAAAATGCCTCTCTGTGCAAAATGGGTTTAAACACATAAACAGCTGTGGGATACTGTTTGTCCGTGATTTGAACCGGGGGAACAAATTACGGCAGGATCAGCCTGATATTATTTGTATCCCGCTGTAACTTTACTGCATAAAGAGCTAACATGTCCAAAATGTCAGGAGTAGTTAGTTATTACAAGAAGTGTTTGTGAACTAAAAATCAAGAATGTGGGATACTGTTTGTCCGTGATTTGGAGAGCCCAGCGCTGCTCCCGACGCAGGGAAACTAATTTTGTAGGGGAGACCTACCTTGGCACTTGTGCAGGTGAAGCCAAAGGGAAGATATGCTTCACCATATTTTCTAGTCTTTGGCTTGGAAGGAAGTTGGTTTGGAAACATATTTGGCGATGCTTCATCTCCTGCTTTGCGTTTATGTGGGAGCCCCGTCAAAAACCTGTCCACAGTGTCCAAGCGCTCTTTTTTCTTTTTTTTTTCTTTTCATACTGCGCCCCCCCTGCAATGGCTCTGCGCCCCCCTAGGGGGCGGGCCCCACACTTTGGGAACCTCTGAGCTAATCAGTGGTTCTAAAATGGCGGCTCATTACCTTACAACCTAAAGAATTAGGCCGTTTTAACTGACTGATTTGTGAAGAGGAGAAAGACAGCTTCCCCAAGAGACTCAGAAACACTAACACACCGAATGAACCAAATAAAACAACACAATAACTGTATTATACAATCAAAGGAACCATATTCATTTCACACTGGGCCTATAGGACCGCTAGGCGTTAGCGCTTAGGTTGTTAGGGCTAGCTTAGCAATACTTGTTTAAATACTAAAATTACAACGTTTCACTAAAAAAAGCAGCCATTGTGTTACTTTAATATGACTTATACTTTGACTGGCTTACAAGTCACAAACAACAACTCGGCAAATCACTCAAACAGCTTATAGACATTTAATTTCAGAGAAGAGAAGCAGAGCAGCAACTCTTACCGGTAGGGATCGAGCAGAGAGTGGGCGGAGATGCAGGAGTGAGCCCGCGACGTAAAAAAAGAGGCATTCACGGGTAGTGGGAAACTCCGGTATTACACAAAATTGGCATTGAAAACGTGAAAGATATATATGTAAATTTAAATATTATTATACAGGATTTCTTTGCAACAGAAAACAACTAGCAGAAATTTAATTCTATAAGTTGAATAAATATTTCAAACAGGATTATTTGAATTTGAAATAATGGTTAAAAGTCATAAATAAATATAAGGTCATTATGTTAAAATGCAGTGTATTATGATAAATTTATTTAACTGTCTGGAGTAATAAGAACCGTCTTCTCCTGAACAACAACACCAAGGGGCTGGTGTTGATGTTCACCTAAGCATTCTCACAGGACAGTAGGAGCTGCAGAGGCTCACCTCACTGCACTGCAGGAATCAGAGGTTCAGGAGGTCCTTTAACCCCACTGCCATGAGACTTTTTAACAGTGACTCCTGACATGTTCATTGCACATTTATTTATTTTATTCTAATACGTATTGGTTGTAATCATATGAATTCTGACCTAAATGGACTTGCACCCACTTCTTCACCCCTGCTGCAGTGAGGTAAAGGTGTGGCTGTCTCCAGCAAGACTCTTAAGTGAGGGTTTTAAAGACAACCATCTAAACCAGGGGTCAGCAACATTTAAGACCCAAAGAGCCATTTGGACCCGGTTTGCACGGAAAAGAAAACACTGGGAGCCACAAATACTTCATCTAAAATGAAGATAACACTGCACACATTGTTTTTTACCTTTATGCTTTGTATAAACAACTATAGTGTGTTGCGTATGAAATCCATGAAATGCTACAAAGTAAATGAAATTTTATTCATGTAATGGACATTTTAAACTCTTAAAAAATAACAAAAAATAAAAGCATCCAGTTGAAGGTCTCTCTTAAAAGAATTAAAAAGCTGAACTTAAATTATCCATGTATCAAACAAAAACTGATCCTTATATCACCTTTGGGCTTTCGGGGCATATAGAACCTTGACCTGAATTTAAAGAAATAAATGGAAAGAAGCACTATGCTCTTAAAAAATGAATAATAAATATTCGCAAAATATCTACATAAATATTTTATGTGGCCTGCAGTGCCGCTGCAAGAGAGGTGGTCGCACCTGACGTCATCTGCAATCATGCCTCGCCACCATAAAGTCTGTGCTCTCTCTGCTGTTGTGTTATGTGTCGGACTGTGTGCTGTGTGTAAATTTCCTAACCGTAGGAGCTAGAACTGTCACTCTTAGACTGTTTTGTTGAGAAGAGATGGGTGAATCTTCAAGTGTTGTTTATATTTAAAATATGAATTATTAAACATATATGACTTAGACAATTGGCTGGCTGGGAAGTCGCGCAGGCCCGGATATGCGACTTGAATGTTCCAGTCCTCATAGAGGTTTGGCTGCCTGGGGACTTGGCAGCCGATTTAGTAGGAATGTGTAACTTAGCAGGAATATCGGAAAATTAATATTATCAGCTGAAAATAAGTTAACCATTGTTAAACTTTGCTCAAAAGTATTTGTTGCTCTACTAAGGCAAATTGGCACAAACTTTAGAAAAACAAGGAAGAACAGCACAAAATCAGAAACATACACACACACGCAAACTTAAGCAGAAACATAATACATTTGCAAAAATACTGCATCAAAGGAGAATTTAGCAGAAATATTATAACTCAGCAGAAACATAGTAACTTGGCAGAAATAGTACAACATGGCAGAAGTGTTGTAATACAGCAGAAATGTTCATATGTAGCACAAACCTAAAAACTTGGAAGAAATGGTGTAACAGTATAACTTAATATTCAATAGTATAATAGTAACACATAGTAGAAATGCAACATAGGAGCTGAAATAGTATAATTTAGCAGAAAAGAAATAATTTTAGCAGAAATATTGGAAACACAAAACGGCCAACTGCAAAAAGAGAGGTTTCCTCAAAAGATTATTTATTCTTCAACTGTGAAAAATTAGCAGAAAATTTAGAAAGTTACAAAGGAACTACCAGCAGATACACAAGGCTAAGGCAAAAATGAAAAGCCTAGCAATGTTTACAAATAGACACACACACAGACACATAACCCATGTTCAGAAAACAATGTGTACAAACATGGATGCAAGCATAAACACGGACATACAAACATACACACACAAGGGCACACAGAGACAAACAGAGCATGAAGTCAAGTTGAATCCATTAATGGAATGCTGGTCACCAATGAATAAAAATTGAGACACACACACACACATACACACACACACACACACACACACACACACAAAGGTGCTTCTGTAAAGTTATTAGAAGTTCAAAAACTTTTTCACATACTGACATCGGCTTAGTCAGGTTCTTTCAGCTTTATATTTTCTGCTGTATCTATGAGAGTCAAAAAGCCTGGATGTGGTCAGTTTGAATCCACCAATCAGAGCTGCCACTTCTGTCTGCTTCATCAGGCTATGTAGTTGTTCCTGTAAATGCAGCTGCATCACTCGGGCTTTCTGTAATGTATTTCAGACATGGAGCATTAACATAAAATCTTAACAAAATAAATGTGACTTAAGAGAAAGATAATATGATTTGGTAGAAATACTATAATTAAGCAGAAACCCTAGATTTCGCACAAATCATATAAAATAGCAGAAATAGTATGATTTTGTAGAAATACTATGATTAAGCAGAAATACTATATTGAGCACAAATCCTATATAAAGCAGAAATGCTATGACTGCGCACAATAGTAATAACTTAAGTAAAAATATTGGAAAAGCAAAATGGACAGCTGAAAGAATGGTGAACATGGTTAGGTTCCATCAAGTGTACTTGTTCAACTGTGAGAAATTCACATATTTAGCACAAATCTTATGAAATAGCAGAAATAGTATGATTTAGCAGAAACGCTGTATTGAGCACAAATATTAAAAAGCAGCAGAAATGCTATGACTTAGCACAATAGTAAAAACTAGAAAAATTAGAAAAGCAAAATGGACAGCTGAAAAAATCCTGAACATGCTAAGGGTCCCTCAAATGTAATTGTGAAATGAAAGAAAATCAGCAAAAAAAGTATAACAGTCACACAATCACAAATATGTACACATATGGAAACACACATGCACAGAGAGACACACACAGGACCAAATTCAGTCAACCAGTCTAAATATATTGAATTTAAATCATACAATAAGATGCTCCCATAAAAACTCTCTCTCTCTGTCTGTCACACACACACACACACACACACACACAGGGAGAGACAAGCAACTTTCTAGGTCAGTCAAGCAGCCTGGGAGCTGCTAAATTTGAATCCACCAATCAGAGAGGCTGTGTACTTTTTCCCGCCAAAACAGGTGCACCGACACACACAGAGAGACAGGATTTTGTAGTTTATTTCTCATACTGAGGACTCCCCTCAAACAAATGACCATAATTTCCTAACCGTAGGGGCTAGAACGGTCATTCTTACACCGTTTTGTTCAGAAGAGATGGGGGAATATTCAAGTGTTGACACTTTATCATTAAAATATGAATTATTGAAGATATTTGACTTCTAATGCACCATAACTGAGTAGAGGCAAGCGAAAACTGCCTTGACTTGCCCTCAAACAACGCTTTCTAACTCTAAATCTATTTGGAGTATCGATATCATTCTTTCACCGTAAGAGACAGCAGGATTTGGTGAACAACATGGAAATTTTCAGGTCTCTGTGGAAATCTATCAAAAAGATATGACGAGAGAAAAAAGTGCCTCATTTCCAGAGTTTGAAATCTGAAGAAATCTGAGCAGGGACAATTTCCTACCCTCAAACAAACCCAATTCATGGCCAAATGGTAATAGGTGAGAAAGAATTCTTGAATTGTGAGCGTCAGGAGTGTCTGAAGATATATTGGCACAAGCCTCATGTCTTAACTTCGCTGCGTTCAGGAGATATGAAGATTTGAAAATGCCTCTCATTAGAGAAATCCAGCGGTGATTTTGAACAAGCTCTCCACTGACTTTCTATGCAGAGTTTCCAGACTTTGTGTTGGTCTGAGGAGATTTGCCAAAATTCTATTATACAGAAATACTGTAATCAGCACATATACTGTAACATGACAGAAATTCCTCCACTTAGTAGTAATACTATAACATAACACAAATATTATGATTTGGCACAAAAACCATGATTTGGCAAAATACTATGATTGAGCAGAAGTACTAAGATGTAGTAAAAGTACTTTGATTTAACAGAAATACAATTATAGAGGAGTAATACTTTAAAATGGGAGAAATATTGATACACACACACACACAGAGCCTAAAGGGAAGAGTATTTGTGCCATGGAGTGTTAACAAGAATCTGAGGTCAATATTAGAAAAGCTGCTAAAATCATAAAAGTTTGCAGAATTGTAATAAATGATCAATATGAATTAGTGGTCTGTGACAGTGTAGTAAATTGTAGGTAAAAAAAACATGTTGACCAAGGTGGAATTGAACCCACGACCTTTGGGTTGCAGACCTGTGTCATTACAAACTGTGCCACTGGGAAAGAGAGCGAGCACCTGGAAAACAGGGTGATGAGCAGTCAGAATTAGATCGCGGTGAGAGACAAAGAGCGCCGTTTTTTGGAGTTACAAAACGTCATGTAACTCAAAAACTAGGTGGACTAGAAGCATAATTCTTATACTGGGTGAATCAGCGGACTTTGGTGTACTTTGACTGTGATTTGCATTGCTCTTTGTACATCTGTCGCTGAGATATGACGAGAGAAGAAAGGCAGACCTCAGATATGATTGGCTGGCTGGGAAGCCGTGCAGGCCCTGATACGAAAATTTGAATGTCTCAGTCCTCACAGAGGACCTGGCAAAAATATATAGAAATAGTATGATTAAGCATAAATACTACATTTAGCAGAAATACTGTATTAAGCACAAATCCTATAAAAAGCAAAAATACTATATTAAGCAATATAAGTATCCTATAAAAATCCTATAAAAAGCAAAAATACTGTACTATGATTTGGTAGAAAAACTATAATTAATCAGAAATACTATATTTGGCAGAAATACTATATTTACCACAAATCTTATAAAATAGCAGAAATAGTATGATTCAGCACAATAGTAATAACTTAAACAGAAAAAACGGAAAAGCAAAATGAACAGCTGAAAAAATGCTGAACATGCTAAGGGTCCCTCAAATGTAATTGTGAAATGAAAAAAAAAATCAGCAAAAAAAAGTATAACAGTCACACAATCACAAATATTGACACATATGGAAACACACAAGCACAGAGAGACACACACAGGATCAAATTCAGTCAACCAGTCTAAATATATTGAATTTAAATCATACAATAAGATGCTCCCATAAAAACTCTCTCTCGCCCTCCCTTTCTCTCTCTCTCTGTCACACACACACACACACACACACACACACACACACACATAGGGAGAGACAAGTAAGTTTCTAGGTCAGTCAAGCAGCCTGGGAGCTGCTAAATTTGAATCCACCAATCAGAGAGGCTGTGTACTTTTTCCCGCCAAAACAGGTGCAGCCGTTTTTACACACACTCAGAACAGAGAGAGACAGGATTTCTGCAGTGTATTTCTCATAGTGAGGATTCCCCTCAAACAAATGGCCATAATTTCCTAACCGTAGGGGCTAGAACGGTCATTCTTACACCGTTTGTTCAGAAGAGATGGGGAATCTTCAAGCAATTAACCTGTTAACAATTTATCATTAAAATATGAATTATTGAAGATATTTGACTTGTAATGCACCATAACTCAGTAGAGGCGAAGCAAAAACTGCCTTGACCTGCCCTCAAACAACGCTTTCTAACTCTAAATCTATTTGGAGTATCGATATCATTCTTTCACCGTAAGAGACAGCAGGCTTTGGTGAACAGTCATGGAAATTTTCAGGTCTTTGTGGAAATCTATCAAAAAGATATGACGAGAGAAAAAGTGTTCATTTCCAGAGTTTGAAAGCTGAAGAAATCTGAGCGAGGGACAAATTTCCTACCCTCAAACAAACGTAATTCATGGCCAAATGGTAATAGGTGAGAAAAAAAATCGTACGATGTGAGCGTCAGGAGTGTCTGAAGATATATTGGCACAAGCCTCATGTCTTAACGTCGCTTTGTTAGGGAGATATGACGATTCGAATATGCCTCTCATTACAGAAATCCAGCGGTGATTTTGAACAAACTCTCCATTGACTTTCTATGGAGAGTTTCCAGACTTTGTGTTGGTCTGAGGAGATTTGCCAAAATTCTATAAATCCACAACAATGATAGTAACATTTTCTGAAAGCCAGCAAAAATACCTACGTTTTGATGTATAAATTGTGGAAGTGGAGTGAAGATTGAGCAAGTACAAGAAGTTGTTCGGACATGAAGAGAAGACTGCAAAACTTCAGTGGCACACTGAAGCCAAGTGCATAGCAACCATAACAACGCATGTATTTTGTGAAAAATCACAAAAATGAAACTCAAAACTTAAAGAGGGATAAGATGAAAATGGTAACAGATATGAAAAAGCTGAATCATTCATGAACAGCCCAATAATTTGTGAACATTTTAAAATTTGAATGGTTGTTCTAGGCGAAAGTATGAGAAAGTAGTTAAGTTTCAAAAACAAGCAAGTTTTAGCAGAATTGTGGAAGTTTCCCATTCATTTCAATGGGACAAATTAAAGGAAAAAAGCTTAATATTTTAAAAAGTATAATAGTTAAAAATACCAAAAGTCATTGCCATCATTAGCAGAAATAGCAGAATAGTTTAAAATTTGAACGGTGAAAATCGGCTGAAAATTGTGGAAGTAGTTAAGTGCCAAAAAAGTGCAAAGTGGCAACTAGAATAATAATAAAGTAGAATAAGAATAAAGAAACAGAACTCAATGTGGATGCATAACATCCACAATAAGAACTAGAAAAATTTGCATTTCCTGCGAAAATGCAGTGTGGATGCTGGAACGCTGAAGCTGTCAGCTGAAACTAGCTGAAAAAGCTGAAAAGTTGCAGAATTTGTAAAAACTTTGCAGAAGCAAAGGAACGTTGCTAAAATGTAGTAACTTAGCAGAACTGCAATATCTTAGGGGAAACATAATACTTGGCAGAAATACAATAGCATAGCAGAACTTAGCAGAAATATTGTAACTTACCAGAAACACGATAACTTCCCAAAAATACAAGAATTTCGGAGAAATAGTATAAGATAACAGAAAGAATATATTTAGCCAAACATTCTTAAACATTACAGAAATACTACTCTATAGCAGAAATGATATATTTAGAAAGAAAAATATAATATAGTAGAAATACTATGATTTAGCAGAAATCCTACAATATAGCTCAATAACAATGATTTAGAACAGATACTATGATTGAGCAGAATAGTAATAACTTAAGTGAAAATATTGGAAAGGTAAAATGACAAGCTGAATAAAAAGGAACATGGTTAAGTTTGCTCAAAACTAATTTTTGTTCACCTGTGAAAAAATAAAATAAAAATACATTTAGAAATACAAATAAGAACAGCCAACAGATACACACAAAATTAAATATGGATACACAAATCACCAAATACACAGAAAATCAAATATGGATACACAAATGTACAGAGAGAGACACACACACAGGGTCTATGTCAGCCAACCAGTCTGAATATATTATATTTTTATCCAACAATGAGATGCTGCCCCAAAAAGGGCTTTGTGTGTGTCTTTCTCTCTCTCTCTCTCTCTCAAACACACACACACACACACACACACACACACACTCAAACACTCACACCCACACTCAGGCTCACACACACACGCGCGCACACACACACATAGCATCAGCAAGTGAACAGGGGCTGTTAACAGCATGTTTCTAGGTCAGTCAAACAGCTGTGAGATTCTCAATTTGAATCCACCAATCAGAGGGGCTGTGTGCTTTTTCCTGCCAAAACTGGTGCACCAAGTGCAGGCTTTTACAGCACAGAGAGAGACAGGATTTTTGCAGTCTATTTCTCATAGTGAGGACTCCCCTCAAACAAACAGCCATAAATTCCTAACCGTAGGGGCTAAAACGGTCATTCTTAGACCGTTGTGTTCAGAAGACATGGGAGAATCTTGAAATGTTGACCATTTAAAATAAAAATATGAAATATCATAGATATATGACATAGATGATTGGTTGTCTTAGAAGCCATGATTGCCCCAATATGCAAATTTGAATGTGCAAGGCCTAAGATATGATTGGCTGGCTGGGAAGCCATGAAGGCAACAATATGCAAATTTGAATGTGCAAGCCCTCGGATATGATTGGTTGTCTTAGAAGCCATATAAAAAGCAGTAAAACTGTACTATGATTTGGTAGAAAAACTATAATTAATCAAAAATACTATATTTGGCAGAAATACTATTTTGTAGCAGAAACACTATATTTAGCACAAATCTGATGAAATAGAAGAAATAGTATGATTTAGCAGAAATGCTGTATTTAACACAAATACTGGAAAGCAGCAGAAATGCTATGACTTAGCACAATAGTAATAACCTAAATAGAAAAATTGGAAAAGCAAAATGGACAGCTGAAAAAATCTTGAACATGCTAAGGGTCTGAAGCGAGATCGATCAACTGTAGACCAGACAACAAACGACGGAGGCCCAGAAAAGTGCAATCAAACGATGAGTTTATTGACAACGGAGAACAACCGTCAGCATATGGCTTATTTGCTCTGACAAAAATACACTGAGTTCTGGTTTTATAGCATAGAGGATCACACCCCCACATACACGTCAATACAGGTCAAAAATACATTATGTCCAGTCATTGTTTACAGACAAGGGTACATCTTGTACATCTTAATAACTATAAACAGACATATAACTTCTCTTTTTGATAACACCTTCCTTTTAAGGTAATAACTTCAAGCTTCAGGGCCTCTAAGGGCTAATAATGGACCCTCGTCCTCAATCACTAAGTAGACTGAATTGGCGCAGGTCTCAAATAAGAAGCAGAAGACACTTGGGCCTTCGCTCAGGCCTGTTGCTAGATTTATGTGTATTGTAAGCATGCATGCAATTAACCTGCTATGTTCTCATCTTCCCTCAACATGTATCACCTGGACACTCTCACCAGTGAAGCTTAAAACCCTCTTGGATAGAACATCAACTCTAAACAAGCACAGTTATGCATTGTGTATAGAATGAACTCAACCTGTGAATAAAATGAATGTGATGACAAACATATTCAATGCAATATGAACCCTGTAAACAATATTACTGATAAAATAATACTGTAGAACATGTTATTAATGCATTTATCATAAGGCAGATTATATGGCAGCAATAAAAGAATCTCTAAATCCCAACATTCCCTCTTTTGACATTCCAACAAGGAATGTCACCACACTTCATGTTGTATCACTCCCTGGCCCACTCTATGGGTTCTAAGTTCATCTGGTAGATGACCTCAACCCAGCCAGGGTTAGGAACCCTCGCCATTACTTTTACCAACAATCCTCTGACACAAGGAATGATACAACAACTAGCGATGACCAGTATTCCCAAAAGTACAGTCAAAGAAAACATCACTGACATAGCCACACCTTTCCATTGTCCAAACACAGATGTCATCCAGGACGCCAGCAGATTTTCGATACCTGAGTGCTCATGCATGGTTTTAGACAAAGTTTTCAAGCCCTCCAGAGCTCGGGTTACTGAGCCATCTGGGGCAGTATTATTAGGGATAAAAGTGCAGCACATGTCTCCGAATATGGCGCACACACCTCCCTTCTCATGTTAAAGGCCATTCGATTTCCCATCAGCAAACTCGGACCCAATTGTTCTGCGAACCCCATCATGGCATCCCTGGTTAGGTTAGAGAGTCTCAGCAGATTGCAATGAACATAGTTAATGCGATCAACATTCTTATTAGGTGTCACCCAAAGAAATATACTTTCAAATTCTACCACTATCATATTTACCAGCTTGTACTCATCTGGAACTCTCCTGGGCACTCCAATAGAGTCTAGGTTGGAGAGTTTAACCTAGGGTCATATGCATGTGTACCCTGGGTCCCTCTTTTGGCCAAAATATGTCTCTTACCTCTGGCGGCTAAGGTACGTGTGTTGTGTTGTGGAATAGCCTTTACCTGGTTCCCAATAAGCATGAGCGGAGCTCCCAATCGCACCATCACACATGTCCCTACGCTTCCCATAGGAACCCGAGTATTTTCCCCACAGTAATAATAGAGCCCACTTTTTGCCCATGTTCCAATTATCATGCTAGGGTCGCTTACATTGTTGGTGGTTCGTCCCGTGAGTGTGAGAGCACACCAAGTTGGGTCGATCTCTCCCACCTTGTACTTTTCATTATCTGTAGAAAACTTAAAACATGTATAGTTATCTTGTTTTGGCATAAATGATCCCACTGCTGTCTGCTTTGAAACGGCAGGGAAAAGTCTGGACAACAAAGTACAGTTGCCAGTAGTCACTGCACTTCTAGTTAACTGTAACATACAATCATAGCCCCACTCATCCTCTAATGCAACGGTGCGGGCTCTATAAACAAACGTGGCCTAGCTGACGCACAGGCAACACAGTCAGATACATGTTGTTCTCTAGCATTTTGAGCCACCCAATCAAGCCAGAGGTTACTGTCCTTGAAACCGGTGGCACGCTTTATCAAATCCTTAGGCTTCAGTCTAAAGTAATCTGTTGTCAGAAGTACTCTCCCTTTTGGTTCCTGTTCCTTTTGAGCTACTGTTCCCGAAGTTACCATCTGATCAGTCAGAGTGGTGATTAAGCTTTCTGCGAGCGGCTTAGACTTTGCATCAACTAAATTTACCCTAAGCATATCATGGGGTGATTGCAGACCCATACATCATATGCTCTCCAGCTACTACTAGCTCCTGTACACTTAATGACGTCACACAAATCAAACATGAATGAGCTGGTAGACCCTTTAACATAATTCAACTCTATGCCATTATTCATGCTGAGACACTCATCACCTTTACCTGATACCTCGCGCTTTTGTCGTTTTTACCGATCCCGTTTTGGCAAGTACAGTCTCAGGAAGTGCTGGGCTGGACTGGCCTCCGTGTTCAGACAAGTGGTCCGGAGTGCCCTGCAAAATATAAACAATAAACAACACAGCCATCATTAATATCATTGCATACAATAAACATGTAGTTGTAAGGAACATTCTAATCAGTTTTCTCATTACGTGTCTCTGATTCGTGTGTTTGCATCATGTTATATAAACTTTATATCCTGGAATGAAACTCCCCTGCTTTTGTGGAGTCCTCAACTTGTCACTGCTCCTTTCTGCTAGCGTGGCGACCTTCTGCGCTGCTCCTCTTCTCTCTTCGGCCTCCCAGGTAGACTACTGGTTGGCCCGTTGCACAGGTGAGAGGATTTATTTTGCCTCTGCTCGTTACCACCTGTGTTAGTTGAAGACGAGTTTTCCTCTGGCAAGCTCTCATGTGCTGGCGCACACTGCGACCAATGATACCAGGTATCGCCTTTCCCTTTCAGTTGAACTGCTGTAGTTGTTCTGGCAACGACCTCATAAGGACCCGTCCAGCGTGGCTCCTTCCACTGCTGGAGTTCCTCGTGGGCTCAAATTCAGTTCCTTGCTTGCAGACTATAGCATAGCCTGCTTTCGATCCTTCTTCATCATGATGACAGCAGCCATCTATGAACCAATCCTCAGCTCCAGGGATAGGTTCTGCTTGTAAATCTTCCCTAACTTTCCCTTCAACTTCTGCTTTCTTAGTACAATCATGAGGTTCTCCTGATTGATTCCTTCATGTGTAAATGTCAGATTCGGAGCATCTAAAACTTTACTCAGTCTCTGTTGTGCTAATGATGTCATCGTGAACGCCTGCGAGTTCACATATGCCACCACACTATGTGTAGTCAGAACTTTTTGGTGGGTGTTCTCTCACTACATGTGCTGTTTTCTATATTATTTTGGCAACCCCTGCTGTATGCTGTGCGCATATAGGGTGCCTTGCTTCTGTTGGACTCAATCTTATGCTGACCTACATAAGTACCTGTCTTTCTTTATTCAATCATCTTCCGGGGTGAGAGACCTCTGCACAGCTCAGACGCCAGTTGCAAGAGCTCTCTAACATTAGAATCATCAGCTGTGACTTATATGGTATTATTTCGGTACTTTACACGTCACACAGTCTTGAACATTGTTTGTATGGGGAGTTCCTCTTTTTTGTGTCTATATCTATTAATATGCCTTGTGCACTAAAACTTCCTGTTTTTCAGTCTGGCTGAGCTCTTGTTTGTAAGTCAAAGGTAGCCTTGCTCTACAAGCCTTCATTATTAGAGTACACATTAAAAATATTTCTTTTATTCCTAACACCAGTCCCCCTTTTTCATTTCTCACTTGAGAAATGAACTAATTCCTAATTTATCACATTAAGTTTACTTCAATACAATTCAATTGAATTTTATTTATATAGCGCCAAATCACAACAAAAATTGCCTCCAGGCGCTTCATAGATACAGAGAAAAACCCAACAATCTTGTGACCCCCTATTGAGCAAGCACTTTGGCAACAGTGGGAAGGAAAAACTCCCTTTTAACAGGAAGAAACCTCCGACAGAACCACGCTCAGGTACGGGCAGCCATCTGCTGCGACCGCTTGGCGTGCGCTAACAGAGGCTTTTAAGAGAGAGACCTAATATTTAATAATCCACATTTCACTGTTTTATTCTTCGGTTAAATGTGGATTCTGTATTGTTCTTGCTTTGTTACTATTGATGTTTAAGTTGTTTTATTGCTAGATTTGGTTTGTTGCTGTCTGTTTGGGAGCTGTCTCTATGGATAAGGGTGTTTGGCGGGGTAGCATCAGGAGAGAAGCTCCAGAGAGGCATGTTCCCTGTTAAAGCTAAAATATAACCAAAGAAATTATGCTAAACAAACAAAACCTTTCAATTCCCAAACCCTATCTGTCTCCTCAACGGGTTGTATGTTTTCAATGTTTAAAATAAATCAAACAAATAACTTAAGCTGTGTGACGGCACCTTGCGTTTACGCCAGGCTGTGAGCTGCCCTAAATCTACTTGCTACACCCCCTTTTCACCTAGTTTAATTTTTTAATCCTAATTTAAACTATTCCTGACTTCCCTCAGTGCACACTGTAAAGTGTAAAAGATACAATTAGCTTTCTCCTGGTAAAAGGTCCTACATTATTTTCTCAACCTTTGGAAACCTCCTCTATCGAGTTAACCCATTTCATTTTTCAAACTTAGGCCTGATTTCTTCGCCCCCTTTAACGGGTAGCGCATATCCGGTCTGAACACTGTGTTTGGGCAATTTACGAATTGTTGCAGGATTTCTATGTTATGTAAAGTTCCTCTCATCCCTTTTATGCTTCCATTATAACCTATGTCTAACAAGCTTTTGATCTTCTTTGTTATATAAACAACTAGGTGTCTTTGTGCTCTGTTTTTCTCCTTTCTCTGGTTGGTTCCGTTCGATCTCAGGCTTCCAGGATTCTTGCCACCCCTGTGGTCGCTGTGGTCCTGAACTCTTCTCCTGTAAAGGATAGAAAACAAACAGCCTCTCTCTGCTACACCTCACTAATCTACTATATTCATCTAAGGTTCCTTTAATCATTCAAAGTTGTTTCACCATATCATGTTCTGGGCTCTGTCCTTTATATTAACTTTACTTAATCTCCATGCCCTTCATGTGTGTGAGCAACACTTTTAGTTTTATTAAACACACCCAGGGTAAGATATAAACCATCACCATCTAAGCATAGAAACAGATCAAAAAGAACCACAAAACAATTTCTATATCTAAATTATCAAAAACCCCAAACGTCATAAAACGATCCTAAAACCCATTTCAAATTAAACCTTAAATCCTGTAACTCCCCCTTTTGTGACACATCTTATGTGTTACAAACTCAAAATCCTTCACTCGAGCTTAGGACATTAAAAGAAAAAGGTTAGTCATATCATATTAGATATTCATGCTCCGGCCCTTCAAACCTGTGTTTAAGGAATGAAATCAAATTAATCATTATGTCAAATCTTTTCTTGGCTCCATCCACAGCCTGCATCCTTGGAACTTCCTAGAAACAAAAACCTGTGTGTTAACCAGAACTTCACATTTCATACTCAGTTTTCCCCACTTATGATCCAACCTGTGTTATAAAAAGAAAACTTAAAACAGAACAGTTATCAGTCATGTGTCTAACCTTAGTCCAGTCTTTATCTCAGTGTCCAGTCGGTCCAACCTATGGTCTGCCTCGTCCGTCCAGTCACCATCCATTTACACACATTCACTCACATGCATTAACATCAGGTCTTGCTGACAGTGGAGACTATCTCGCAAATAATCAGAGTCTTCACTCTCAGCAACATCAACTCATTTATTTGTTTTACTTTGTTTTTAGGAAAATAGTTCTTTCTGCTTTTAGACTGGATTGGCTCGCGGCAATCCTTTTAGACAGAGACTTAGCCTTCTCCTCTGCCTATTGTAATCTGGAAAAGGTCACCGAGAATTTTCAGCGCTGTTATCCACTCTTTTGCAGGCCTGCTTAGAACAAAAATGAGAAAAAGAGAGCTGATTATTGGCTCATCCAAACACAAAACAAAATCACCTGACAGGTTTTCTAAGTGCACTGTTACAAAAATGATGGACCCCCTTAGACATGTGCATGTTTGATAAAACTCCCTCTATTAAAATAAGAAAACAACACAAATCTAACCGATAGAAGTAACCCATCACTACAACACAACCGCCACAATCTTAAACACAGAACATTTTGCCACAGGTTCTTCAGGGTCCTGACACTCTCAGGTCAACTAACATCACCTCACCTGCTCAATACACAGAAAATCTCGTTAAACACCACACAACTTGCACACCATCAACACTAAATTCTAAATTTTCTCTTCTGAAAACTTACTATGCACTAAGCGAGTTGGACAACATGATAAACAGACTCCTATGCTAAACCTGCTATCTGATCTTCATGAGCTCTTTTTATTCAAAGGTTAACGCATTTTCTATTTGTGTGTGTGATTGTGTATATGTTTCTTTTCGTGGTTTTTTCAGACTCCCTCACAAGGTTCCACTTAAACAGTCAGTTTTTCTCTTTCCCAAATTTGATCTCCTTCCTTAAATAACAACATTCCTTGTCCTCAGCCAGAAGTTAAAGCTTGATTTTCAGGTTCAGGGAACAATTCACCCTGAAAGACAGTGAGTGTCTCCCCTCTTTGGCTCATCACTCGTCATTGTTAATGACATTTCCCCCTCTGCCCCAGCGGCTTTACCCTTGTAGTCCCGTCTCCTCCAGTGAGTCCAAGCTCACTTAGGGACCTAGGTTCAAGCAATCGTGACTGCGCCTTGCCTTAGGTTGTCCCAGGGTTTCGAGGTGGGATCTTACCCGTCATGGGCTGTCCAGCCTTCCATGCTTCGCCTGATACGGGGGCCAAGTGGGCACGGGTGCTATGAGGGGAGGGGACACACTGACTCTGGAAATCAAAGGAGTGTAAGCTGCTTTCTTCATTTCATCAGTATATTAAGCTATCTCACTTCTTGATTATTCCCAACATTTCACCTGTAACAATTTGTGTACGTGTGTTTTCTATTCATTAATGTAATTGTTAGTTCATGTATTTATTTTCTCAGTCTTTCTTTTTCTAAAACATGTAATTAATATATTTTATTACTTTTTCTTAAGACATTCAGTCTCTAATTGCTCTGTTTTCATGCTGCAACGTCTCTCCCCGGCTATAATCAGACTTCCTGTTTGACGCACACACACTCTCTCAGGCCTCCTCTATTCACACACTCTCCTATGAGTTATTATTACTTATTTATTATTTTGTACAAATCACACAGAATCATTCAAATCAAGTACTCACAACATTCACACACTTAGAAGCACTCAAAATACGCTTTCCTAAGAGTATTTTATCAAACATGCTTGCTTAGAATCAAAAAGAGCAAGTAGACAACACTCAGTGCGTCTGTCCTCTTAAAAAGAAGAGAAATAAACACATATGGGACAATTCTCCCCATCTTAGACAAAATGTGACCTTAAATGTCCGTTTCCAAGTCATGCTCTTCTCTACACACGACTCTTGGCCTCCAGGGCATAAAACTTTGAGCATAATCTTTTACTTTTACCAGAACTAGTACTTTACCAGAACCCTCATACGTCCAATAAGACAGCTATATGTGCACTTCTTTCTTTGACAAAGTTGTATTTTGTATTTTCTTACTCAGCTGTATATAGTATTGGTATTCTATTTTATTCTATTCTACTTTATTTTATTGCATTCCAGTGTTTTCTAATTTCTGCTGCATAACTTTGCACTTTTACTTTAACAAACCAAATTTCCCACCAGTAGGACTAATAAAAGTCATCTTTATCTTTGACTAGCCCTAACCTAAATCCTGTCTCATCCACTGCTGAAATTCTAGTTCAATGAACACGTGTTGCAGTTTAAAATTAAGAGAGGAAGTAACTCACACCCAAGTACTGTGTGTGTGTGTGTTAATGTCTGTGTCCCTTTAAATGAAAAAAAAGGTGAACACATGTGGTGAGTTTTCCTCAATTTACACAAAATATGACATTAAATATCCTTTTCTAATTCCTGTTCTTCTTTAAACACCATGAATGACCTCCAGGTCATAACCTTTGGACTTATAACTCTGATATAAGTCCACACAGCGCACCAAGCACAGAGAAAATTCAACCTCAGTGCTTCAGAATTCTCCTCAAAATTCAGAAACTGTTTCTGTCATTTATCTGCCCAAGAACTTCATCATATGGACCTCGCCGGGTCCAGTAATCTTCAGCACATGTATCTCACTGCAGCCAGTGAAGATTTAAAAACAGTTTATTGTCTCAGTTTACCCAGTATTCACTTATCAGGTGGACCGCAGCCGATCCATACATCTCAACACAATCGTGTGTCCACATTTACACAACTTATTCTTTACTTGTATCACAACACATCTAGTAATATCATCAGAATTACTTCAACATGGTAAACATTGATTTTCCTTTAAAATCAACTTACCATTAAAACTCGAGATCACAGCTGACTCGATTCTCTGAAATCCTGAGTCAGTTAAACACCTTGCTCAACTCACGGTGTTCTTTTCTCGGACCCCTTCGTCCGAGCTCACTCTTTTTACCCCGGCATCTCCCCCAGATTGTTACGAGATCTTCATAAACCCAAAAGTAAGCATATTATTTCCCTAATCAAAAATGAAGCCGTTCCTTACACAGTAATTCTTCATCCAACAGCCTTTGTGTTTTGAAACTAAAAAGAGGAAGGAACAGCGCCCAATTTTAAACTGTGCATGTTGTCACTGAACAACACACACACACACACAGACCCAGGGCAATTCTTCCTGGATCATTTATTAACGTTCGAACAAACACAGTCCGCATTGATTATTTTCTGGACCTCAGCAGATCCACCAAAATTCATATAAATATATCAGCCATTAACCAATTTATTTCTTTTCCTCAGACCACGCCGGATCTGTTACTTCAGCACAATAAACACTGATTTTCCTTCAAAATCAGTTTACCAAGAGCCACAAAACCATTTCTGACTCGATTTTCTGAACTTCTGTGTCACTTAAACATCCTGACAGCACCAGGTGTTTCTGTCGGACTTCCTCGTCCGAACTTAATCCTTTTACTTACAAATAAGCATCTCCCAAAATGATCCTCTTGATCATTAGCTATTCACCGAGCCCACAACTCTCGGCAACACCACCTGACGTATGCCCACGCCGGAGCTCCTCTCTGAAGTCTCAAAGAAGTACAGGATTCTCCAATCCCGTGAGTTTGACACTTATTAAACCATAAGCTGACCAATAACTCTTATATTCTTCTCTATTCTTAAACATGCATTGGTCTCTTTTTCTTTTTTACCATGAAATACCATATAACCTTTTAACTCAGTACTGTCTGTTTCTCAAAGTTTCATTATCCTTGCTTCGAAGCTTCTCATTACTTCCAAGTTACTCATTCATTACTTCAACGTTTTACTTTATTCTCGAGAATTCAGTTTTACCCCTACTGCGCCAATTTAGTAGTTAAGATCATCTACTCAGCGAACAGATAATTTAGAATTCAGCCAATTTGCACAAATTTGCTTATTGAACAGGTTTGTGCGTACCTCTTAATCTTTTTTAGACCGGTCTTCTGTTCGCCTCATATCAGATCCAACCTTCGGCCACATTAGTTCTCTCTGATTTAATCTAGAAACTTCACGGTCTGCCGTACACAGAATCTCTTTTCCCTTTTCTTTAACAAGAGATACTCAACAATTCTGCAAATTCTCTCCACTCAGGAGGAGGCTCACAGCTTTATTCTTACTCTGTTTCTGGTTGGATTAAAATAACTCTTATATTAGAATCACCCTGTCCAGTGATACTGTATTTCAAAATCACCAAAGGCACGCTCACAAAACAGGAAAATGCTTCAGCAGCCTTAATGGGATCCCCGTGGGCCTCTCACTGTCTATTTCCAAGCACCTATAATGAAACACCGGCACAATGAGCATGCCCTTTATCTACCCCTCATTTAATCAATGTATCTATTCTTTGTTAAAATTAAAAGGGGAAGTGACCGCACCCAAATTTTAACTGCGCACTTTTCCCCAGCAAAAAGAACGGAAAAAGAGACTTTTACAGCCTCTCTCTCACACACAGCCTGCAGCCGGCTGGCACTTAAATCATTTCAGACAGTTTCTTACGTCACGGTTTCCAGCTGTATGAGTGGGTCCCTACGACCCGGATATACACACCGCTGCTCGTCTTTAAGAGACGTCAACAGGTCTGCAAATTCTCCAGGAATATCAACAAAAACACAGCTTTTCTTGGCCCACGGTGGTCCACAAATTTTCACTGACCACGGCGGGTCCACAAATTTTCACTGACCACAGCGGGTCCACAAATGCATAGGTAATACTTTTTAATCGTCTCTCATAGCTCACAGTATTTATTCTCAGAGTTACTTCAACACAACAGACCTTAGTTTCACTTTACTGCTCGGCTGGCTTTACTGCAAAACCTCAAGCTTACGGCTGACCTGAGTTTCTCTTAAATCATATATCAACTTCCTCGGACTCTTGCGTCCGGTATTTTACTCTTTTTCTCACAATTAAGTGTCTCCCTAACAATGATCCTCTGCGATCACCAGGGCTATATCTGAGGCCACAACTCTCAGCGGGGCCCTCCCCCTAGTATAATCCTAGGAAACGTCTTTCCCAGGGAGGGAGTTCTTCAACTCCTTGACTTTAGACACTTTTAATCTCTTTTAATCTCTCTTATTTCCTTAAAAACAACGTCTCTAGTTACTTTTAGCTCAGTACTGCTTTTTCCGAGCGACCGTGAACACAACACAAATTACTTTTAGCTCAGTACTGCTTTTTCCGAGCGACCGTGAACACAACACAAATTACTTTTAGCTCAGTACTGCTTTTTCCGAGCGACCGTGAACACAATACTACTCTTAAGTTTCACTTTCGTTGCAACAAAGGTTTTCGTTTCAAACAAAACTCAAAACAGAGATCAACGGATGACCACTTGACTACATGTTCTAGAATTATAATCCACTACAGCACAATTTCAGTTTAAGAGGTTTGTGCCTTACCTTTTTGTGGGCCCAATAGTCAAGCGATCACCGTGACGTCTGCCGTTCAATCACCTGATCTGGCCTCGACCTCCGCCGACAACAAACACCTGTACCTCTTACTGCTGATCTTTAGTTGCCCTGCATCCTCCACCAAATGAAGCGAGATCGATCAACTGTAGACCAGACAACAAACGACGGAGGCCCAGAAAAGTGCAATCAAACGATGAGTTTATTGACAACGGAGAACAACCGTCAGCATATGGCTTATTTGCTCTGACAAAAATACACTGAGTTCTGGTTTTATAGCATAGAGGATCACACCCCCACATACACGTCAATACAGGTCAAAAATACATTATGTCCAGTCATTGTTTACAGACAAGGGTACATCTTGTACATCTTAATAACTATAAACAGACATATAACTTCTCTTTTTGATAACACCTTCCTTTTAAGGTAATAACTTCAAGCTTCAGGGCCTCTAAGGGCTAATAATGGACCCTCGTCCTCAATCACTAAGTAGACTGAATTGGCGCAGGTCTCAAATAAGAAGCAGAAGACACTTGGGCCTTCGCTCAGGCCTGTTGCTAGATTTATGTGTATTGTAAGCATGCATGCAATTAACCTGCTATGTTCTCATCTTCCCTCAACATGTATCACCTGGACACTCTCACCAGTGAAGCTTAAAACCCTCTTGGATAGAACATCAACTCTAAACAAGCACAGTTATGCATTGTGTATAGAATGAACTCAACCTGTGAATAAAATGAATGTGATGACAAACATATTCAATGCAATATGAACCCTGTAAACAATATTACTGATAAAATAATACTGTAGAACATGTTATTAATGCATTTATCATAAGGCAGATTATATGGCAGCAATAAAAGAATCTCTAAATCCCAACAGGTCCCTCAAATGTAATTGTTAAATGAAAAAAAAACCAGCAAAAAAAAGTATAACCGTCACACAACCACAAATATGGACACATATGGTAACACACATGCACAGACAGACACACACAGGATCAAATTCAGTCAACCAGTCTAAATATATTGAATTTAAATCACACACACACACACACACACACACACACACAAGATCCAATTCAGTCAACCAGTCTAAATATATTGAATTTGAATCTTACAATGAGATCATCCCATAAAAAGGCTTTCTCGCTCTCTCTCTCTCTCTCTCTCTCTGTCACACACACACACACACACACACACACACACACACACACACAAGATCCAATTCAGTCAACCAGTCTAAATATATTGAATTTGAATCTTACGATGAGATCATCCCATAGAAAGGCTTTCTCTCTCTCTCTCTCTCTCTCTCTCTCTCTCACACACACACACACACACAAGATCCAATTCAGTCAACCAGTCTAAATATATTGAATTTGAATCTTACAATGAGATCATCCCATAAAAAGGCTTTCTCTCTCTCTCTCTCTCTCTCTCTCTCTCTCTCTCTCCCTCTCTCTCTCTGTCACACACACACATACATACACACACACACACACACACACAAGATCCAATTCAGTCAACCAGTCTAAATATACTGAATTTAAACCATACAATAATATGCTCCCATAAAAACTCTCTCTCGCCCTCTCTTTCTCTCTCTCTCTGTCTCACACACACACACACACACACACACACACACACACAGGGAGAGAGGAGCAGCTTTCTAGGTCAGTCAAGCAGCCTGGGAGCTGCTAAATTTGAATCCACCAATCAGAGAGGCTGTGTACTTTTTCCCGCCAAAACAGGTGCAGCCGTTTTTACACACTCAGCACAGAGAGAGACAGGATTTCTGCAGTGTATTTCTCATAGTGAGGATTCCTCTCAAACAAATGGCCATAATTTCCTAACCGTAGGGGCTAGAACGGTCATTCTTACACCGTTTTGTTCAGAAGAGATGGGGGAATCTTCAGGTGTTGACAATTTATCATTAAAATATGAATTATTAAAGATATTTGACTTGTAATGCACCATAACTGAGTAGAGGCGAAGCAAAAACTGCCTTGACTTGCCCTCAAACAATGCTTTCTAACTCAAAATCTATTTGGAGTATCGATATCATTCTTTCACCGTAAGAGACAGCAGGCTTTGGTGAACAGTCATGGAAATTTTCAGGTCTCTGTGGAAATCCAAAAAAAAGTTATGACGAGAGAAAAAAGTTGTTCATTTCCAGAGTTTGAAATCTGAAGAAATCTGAGCGAAGGACGAATTTCCTACCCTCAAACAAGTCTAACTCATTTCAGAACGGTAATAGGTGAGAAAAAAATTCTTGAATTGTGAGCGTCAGGAGTGTCTGAAGATATACGGGGACAAGCCTCATGTTTTAACTTCGCTTCGTTAAGGAGATATGACGATTC
Source organism: Oreochromis niloticus (assembly GCF_001858045.2). Classification (NCBI taxonomy): domain Eukaryota; kingdom Metazoa; phylum Chordata; class Actinopteri; order Cichliformes; family Cichlidae; genus Oreochromis; species Oreochromis niloticus. The sequence continues at coordinate 4,547,461 of NC_031971.2, forward strand.
GAATATGCCTCTCATTACAGAAATCAAGCGGTGATTTTGAACAAACTCTCCATTGACTTTCTATGGAGAGTTTTCCGACTTTGTGTTGGTCTGAGGAGATTTGCCAAAATTCTATAAATCCCACAACAATGATGGTGACATTTTCTGAAAGACAGCAAAAATACCTACGTTTTGATGTATAATTTGTGTGGGTTGAGTGAAAATTGAGCGAGTAGCAAGAAGTTGTTCGGACATGAAGAGAAGATTGAAAAAGGAAGAGTGGCTCACTTAGAACCAACTGCATAGCAACCATAACAACGCATGTATTTTCTGAAAAATCAGAAAAATGAATCTCAGAACTTAAAGAGGGATAAGATGAAAATGGTAACAGATATGAAAAAGCTGAATCAGACAGGAATAGCCCAATAATTTGTGAACATTTTAAAGTTTAAATGGTTGTTCTAGGTGAAAGTATGAGGAAGTAGTTAAGTTTCAAAAACAAGCAAGTTTTAGCAGAATTTTGGAAGTTTTCCATTCATTTCAATGGGACAAAAAATTGCATAAAAAGCTTAATATTTTAAAAAGTATAACAGCAAAAAATACCAAAAGTCATAGCACACTTTAGCAGAAATAGCAGAATAGTTTAAAATTTGAACGGTGAAAATAGCACAAAAATTGTTGAAGTAGTTAAACAGCAAAAAACGTACGGAAGCAACTTGAAGAATAACTAGAAAAATTTGCATTTCCTGCGAAAATGCTGTGTGGATGCCTTAACGCTGAAGCTGTCTGCTGAAAAGCTGAAAAAGATGAAAAGTTGCAAAAACTTGTATGGTGGTGAAAAAAAACATGTCGCCCTGAGCAGGATTCAAACCTGGCCCTCCTGGTCTCAAGGCAGCTACTGATCTTACTGAGCTAAACTAATTCTCTCAAAAAACAGGAGGAGAGACCGACAATTCTGCTAAAATGAGCAGAAGCTGCTGAGAATTGTGGTGACAAGAGGTGAAAAGGCTGAAAATTTTGCAGAAAACAGGTAAATCAGCAGAATTTCTGCAGAAAAGAGGTAAAGAAGCAGAAACTTGCGCTGAAAAGAGATGAATCAGCAGAATTTCTGCTCAAAGGTGGCTATCCATTTCCCTGAGCCAAAGTCACTCTTACAAAGAAGAGGTGGAGAGACGGACAATTCTGCTGAAATGAGCAGAAGCTGATAAGAGGTGAAAAGGCTGAAAATTTTGCAGAAAAGAGGTGAATGAGCAGAATTTCTGCAGAAAAGAGGCAAAGAAGCAGAAACTTGCGCTGAAAAGAGATGAATCAGCAGAGTTTCTGCTCAAAAGAGTTGTCTTTTTTCTGAATACAGCCAAAAAAGCTGGAATTTGTGCTGAAAAGGGGTGAAAAAAATGAAAATTTTGCTGAAAAGGGGTGAAGAAGCTAAAGTATACTAAATCAAAGTATTTGTGCCAAAACATAGTGTTTCTGCCATATTGTGGTACTACTACATTACAACATGAATACGGATTAAAGATGAAAGAAACTGGCAACAAATTCCTCCACTACAAACCCGTCTGATACCACTTCTTTGCAGTGTTCACTAAGGCACTACCCAAAAGGCGCCACAAGAGGGCACTCCAACACAAGAGATGAGCAGAATTTCTGCTGAAAAGAGGCAGAAGGTTCTGTATGTAGAAAAAGAAACACTGTTGAACCATGTGTGAAATAAATAAAGAAATGAAATGAAAGAACAACCTGGTTCTGCTCAAATTCACCAATCAGAGGTACTGCCTCTGTCTGCTTCATCAGGCTGTGTACTTGTTTCTGCCATGGAGCGTTAACAAGAATCTGAGGTCCATATTAGAAAAGCTGCTAAAATCATAAAACTTTGCAGAATTGTAATAAATTAGCAATATAAATTACAGGTCTGTGATAGTGTATAAATTTGTAGTGAAAAAAAAACGTGGACCAAGGTGGGATTGAACCCACGACCTTTGAGCTGCAGAGCCGTGTCATTACTGATTGCGCCACCTGGACAGGGGGCGGCGGTCTGAAAGACACATACTTGGGCAGTCAGAAAATAGATCGCGGTGACAGGCGAAAAACGCCGTTTTTTGGAGTTACAAAACGTCGTGTAATTCAAAAACTAGGAGGGCTAGCAGCATAATTCTTGTACTGGGTGAATCAGCGGACTTTGGTGTATTTTGCCTGCGATTTTCATAGCTCGTTCTACCTTCGTCGCGGAGATATGACGAGAGAAGAAACGGCTTCATTTCCAGAGTTTGAAGACTGAGAGAAGGACAGATTTCCACCCCTCAAACAAACGTAATTCATTGCTCAACGGTAAGATAATTGTAAAAACTGCTTCCACTGTGAGTGTCAGCAGTGTCTGAAGATATATTGGCACAAGCCTCATGTCCTAACTTTGCTTTGTTAAAGAGATATGGCGATTTTAAAATGCCTCCCGTTACAGAATTTCAGCTCTGAATTTCAAAACCTCCCCATAGACTTTGAATGGGGAGTATTGAGACCTTGTGTCACTCCGAGGCAAATTGCGAAAAAACGGTAAATCTCACAATAAAGATAGTGACATTGCCTGAAAGCCAGCAAAAATACCTACGTTTTGATGTATAATTTGTGGGGGTTGAGTGCAAATTGAGCCAGTAGCAAGAAGTTGTTTAGACATGAAGAGAAAATTCAGAACGGACCAGCACTCACTCTGACTTAATTGCATAGCAACCATAGCAACGCATGTATTTTCTGAAAAATCACAATTTTGCAACTGCAAACTTAAAGAGAGATAAGATTAAAACGGTAGAAGATCTGAAAAAGCTGAATCAGACAGGAATAGCCCAATAATCTGAGAACATTTTAAAGTTTGAATGGAGTTTCTAGGTGAAAGTATGACAAAGTAGTTAAGTTTCAAAAACAAGCAAGATTTAGGAGAATTCCTGAAGATTTCCATTCATTTCAATGGGACAAATTAAAGGAAAAAAGTGTAATATTTTAAAAAGTATAACAGTAATAAACACCAAAAGTCATAGCCTACGTCAGCAGAAAGAGCAGAACAGTATAGAGTTTGAACGGTGAAAATCGGCTGAAAACTGAAGCAGTAGTTAAGCGGCAAAAAACGTACGGAAGCAACCAGAATAAAGTATAATAAAGAACTAGAAAAATTTGCATTTCCTGCGAAAATGCAGTGTGGATGCTGTAATGCTGAAGCTGTCTGCTAAAAGTAGCTGAAAAAGTTGAAAAGTTGCAGAAATTGTAAAAACTTTGCAGAATCAAAGGAACTTTGCTAAAATGTAGTAACTTAGCAGAACTGCAATATCTTAGAGGAAACATAATACTTGGCAGAAATACAATAGCATAGCAGAACTTAGCAGAAACATTGTAAATTACCAGAAACACGATAACTTCTCAAAAATACAAGAATTTAGGAGAAATTGTATAAGATAACAGAAAGAATATATTTAGCCAAACATTCTTAAACATTACAGAAATACTATGATTTAGAAAAACAGTACAACATAGCAGAAATGCTGTGATTTACCAGAGACACTGTAATAAACTATGAATATTTTAATTTTATATAAATACTACGTTTTAGCAAAAATACTCCAGTTTAGCACAAATATTATAACATAGCAGAAATACTATTCTATAGCAGAAATGCTATATTTAGAAAGAAAAATATAATATAGTAGAAATACTATGATTTAGCAGAAATCCTACAATATAGCTTAATAACAATGATTTAGAACAGATACTATGATTGAGCAGAATAGTAATAACTTAAGTGAAAATATTGGAAAGGTAAAATGACAAGCTGAATAAAAAGGAACATGGTTAAGTTTGCTGTTACATTTTTATCCAACAATGAGATGCTACCCTAAAAAGGGTCTTTGTCTCTCTCTCTCTCTCTCTCTCTCTCACACACACACACACACACACACACACACACACACACACACACACACAGCAGCAGCAGCAGCAGAAAGTGAACAGGGGCTGTTAACAGCATGTTTCTAGGTCAGTCAAACAGCTGTGAGCTTCTCAATTTGAATCTACCAATCAGAGAGGCTGTGTGCTTTTTCCCGCCAAAACTGGTGCACCAAGTGCAGGCTTTTACACATGCAGCACAGAGAGAGACAGGATTTTTGCAGTCTATTTCTCATAGTCAGGACTCCCCTCAAACAAACAGCCATAAATTCCTAACCGTAGGGGCTAAAACGGTCATTCTTAGACCGTTTTGTTCAGACGACATGGGGGAATCTTGAAATGTTGACCATTTAAAAAAAAAAAAAGAAATATTATAGATATATGACATGGATTATCTTTTGACTTAGAAGCCATGAAGGTCTCAATATGCAAATTTGAATGTGCCAGCCCTCAGATATGATTGGTTGTCTTAGAAGCCATGAATGCCCCCATATGCAAATTTGAATGTGCCAGCCATCAGATATGATTGGCTGGCTGGGAAGCCATGAAGGCACCAATATGCAAATTTGAATGTGCAAGCCCTCAGACATATGATTGGTTGTCTCAGAAGCCATATAAAAAGCAGTAAAACTGTACTATGATTTGGTAGAAAAACTATAATTAATCAAAAATACTATATTTGGCAGAAATACAATTTTTTAGCAGAAACACTATAGTTAGCACAAATCTTATGAAATAGCAGAAATAGTATGATGTAGCAGAAATGCTGTATTTAGCACAAATACTGAACAGCAGCAGAAATGCTATGACTTAGCACAATATGAATAACTTAAATAGAAAAATTGGAAAAGCGAAATGGACAGCTGAAAAAATCCTGAACATGCTAAGGGTCCCTCAAATGTAATTGTTAAATGAAAATAAATCAGCAAAAAAAAGTATAACAGTCACACAATCACAAAGATGGACACATATGGAAACACACAAGCACAGAGAGACACACAGGATCAAATTCAGTCAACCAGTCTAAATATATTGAATTTAAATCATACAATAAGATGCTCCCATAAAAACTCTCTCTCGCCCTCTCTTTCTCTCTCTCTCTGTCACACACACACACACACACACACACACACACACACACTAGCAGCAGCAGCAGCAGCCAAATAGCCTGGGAGCTGCTGAATTTGAATCCACCAATCAGAGAGGCTGTATACTTTTTCCTGCCAAAACAGGTGCACCTGTTTTTACACACATGCAGCACAGAGACAGGATTTGTGCTGTCTATTTTTCATAGTGAGGATTCCCCTCAAACAAATGGCTATAATTTCCTAACCGTAGGGGCTAGAACAGTCATTCTTACACCGTTTTGTTCAGAAGAGATGGGGGGATCTTAAAGTGTTGACAATTTATCATTAAAATCTGAATTATTGAAGATATTTGACTTCTAATGCACCATAACTGAGTAGAGGCAAAGCGAAAACTGCCTTGACTTGCCCTCAAACAATGCTTTCTAACTCTAAATCTATTTGGAGTATCGATATCATTCTTTCACCGTAAGAGACAGCAGGCTTTGGTGAACAGTCATGGAAATTTTCAGGTCTGTGTGGAAATCCATCAAAAAGATATGACGAGAGAAAAAAGTGCCTCATTTCCAGAGTTTGAAATCTGAAGAAATCTGAGCGAGGGATGAATTTCCTACCCTCAAACAAACCCAATTCATGGCCAAATGGTAATAGATGAGAAAGAAATTCTTGAATTGTGAGCATCAGGAGTGTCTGAAGATATATTGGCACAAGCCTCATGTCTTAACTTTGCTGCGTTGAGATATGATGATTTGAAAATGCCTCTCATTAGAGAAATCCAGTGGTGATTTTGAACAAGCTCTCCATTGACTTTCTATGCAGTTTTCAGACTTTGTGTTGGTGTGAGGAGATTTGCCAAAATTCTATTATACAGAAATACTGTAATCAGCACATATACTGTAACATTTTAGAAATTCCTCCACTTAGTAGTAATACTATAACATAACACAAATGTTATGATGAGTTGAGCGGCTGGTACTCTGGTGCAGTCAGCACAATCTGGAGCTGAACACTCTTAAAACTGTAGAGATGACAGTGGACTTCAGGAGACATCCCTCAACTCTGCCCCCCCTCATCATATCAGACAGCCCTGTGTCGACTGTGGAGATCTTCAAGTTGCTGGGTACCACCATCTCCCAGGACCTGAAGTGGGAGACCAACATCACCTCCATCCTCAAAAAGACCCAGCAGAGGATGTACTTCCTGAGACAACTGGGGAAGTACAGTCTTCCACAGGAGCTGCTGATCCAGTTCTACACTGCAGTCATTGAGTCTGTCCTGTGCTCCTCCATCACAGTCTGGTATGGTGCAGCCACTAAACAGGACAGGTGCAGACTGCAGCGGACTGTACGGGCAGCAGAAAGGATCATCGGCGCCCCCTGCCCTCCATCCAGGATCTGTACCTCTCAAGAACCAGGAAACGGGCAGGGAAAATCATCACAGACCCCTCACACCCTGGACACAGACTTTTTGATCTGCTGCCCTCTGGCAGACGGTACAGAAGCCTGCAGACCAGGACCACCCGACACAGGAACAGTTTCTTTCCCCTCGCCATCTCCCTTCTAAACAGTTGAACTGTCACACTGCTCCCACTGCCAGACTGCAACTGCACCTTATGTACATGCTGTAGTATTCATTCCACCTCATTTCATTTCTGTATTTTATGTATATACGTTTAGATTAGTTATTTATAGTTGGTTTACACAGCTTTGTGTATGTATGTGTATGCATGTGTAATGTATATATAGATACGTGTGTGTGTGGGTGCGTGTGTGTGTGTGTGTGTGTGTGTGTGTGTGTGTGTGTGTGAGATTTACATTGCTGTGCTCGAGAGCCACCATCTACCGGAACCAAATTCCTTGTATTTGTCTGCACATATACTTGGCCAATAAACACGATTCTGATGATTTGGCACAAAAACCATGATTTGGCAAAAATACTATGATTTAGCAGAAATACTATGATTGAGCAGAAGTGCTAAGATGTAGTAAAAGTACTTTGATTTAACAGAAATACAATTATGGAGGAGTAATACTTTAAAATGGGAGAAATATTGATACACACACACATTCACAGAGCCTAAAGGGAAGAGTATTTGTGCCATGGAGTGTTAAGAAGAATCTGAGGTCCATATTAGAAAAGCTGGTAAAAAGTTTTCAGAATTGTAATAAATGATGAATATGAATTAGTGGTCTGTGATAGTGTATTAATTTGTAGGGCAAAAAACATGTTGTCCAAGGTGGAGCTGAACCCACGACCTTTGGGTTGCAGACCTGTGTCATTACCAGCTACGCCACTGGGAAAGACAGTGGGCTCTTGGGAAACAGGGTGATGAGCAGTCAGAATTAGATCGCGTTGAGAGGCAAAGAGCGCCGTTTTTTGGAGTTACAAAACGTCGTGTAACTCAAAAACTAGGTGGACTAGAAGCATAATTCTTGTACTGGGTGAATCAGCGGACTTTGGTGTACTTTGACTGCGATTTTCATTGCTCTTTGTACATCCGTCGCTGAGATATGACGAGAGAAGAAACGGCAGACCTCAGATATGATTGGCTGGCTGGGAAGCTGGCAGAAATATATAGTAATAGTGTGATTAAGCATAAATACTACATTTAGCAGAAATACTGTATTAAGCACAAATCCTATAAAAAGCAGAAATACTATATTAAGCACAAATCCTATAAAAAGCAGAAATACTATATTAAGCAATATAAATATCCTATAAAAATGGTATAAAAAGCAAAAATACTGTAATATGATTTGGTAGAAAAACTATAATTAATCAGTAATACTATATTGGGCAGAAATACTATATTTAGATATAAATCTTATAAAATAGCAGAAATAGTATGATTCAGCACAATAGTAATAACTTAAACAGAAAAATTGGAAAAGCAAAATGGACAGCTGAAAAAATGCTGAACATGCTAAGGGTCCTTCAAATGTACTTGTTAAATGAAAAAAAACTCAGCAAAAAAAGTGTAACAGTCACACAATCACAAATATGGAAACATATGGAAACACACATGCACAGAGAGACACACACAGGATCAAATTCAGTCAACCAGTCCAAATATATTGAATTTAAATCATACAATAAGATGCTCCCATAAAAACTCTGTCTCGCCCTCTCTTTCTCTCTCTCTGTCACACACACACACACACACACACACACACACACACACACACACACACACACACACACACACACACACACAGGGAGAGAGGAGCAACTTGCTAGGTCATTCAAGCAGCCTGGGAGCTGCTAAATTTGAATCCACCAATCAGAGAGGCTGTGTACTTTTTCCCGCCAAAACAGGTGCAGCCGTTTTTACACACACTCAGAACAGAGAGAGGCAGGATTTTTGCAGTCTATTTCTCATAGTGAGGATTCCTCTCAAACAAATGGCCATAATTTCCTAACCGTAGGGGCTAGAACGGTCATTCTTACACCGTTTTGTTCAGAAGAGATGGGGGAATCTTCAAGTGTTGACAATTTATCATTAAAATATGAATTATTGAAGATATTTGACTTGTAATGCACCATAACTGAGTAGAGGCAAGCGAAAACTGCCTTGACTTGCCCTCAAACAACGCTTTCTAACTCTAAATCTATTTGGAGTATCGATATCATTCTTTCACCGTAAGAGACAGCAGGCTTTGGTGAACAGTCATGGAAATTTTCAGGTCTCTGTGGAAATCCAAAAAAAAGATATGACGAGAGAAAAAAGTTGTTCATTTCCAGAGTTTGAAATCTGAAGAAATCTGAGCGAAGGACGAATTTCCTACCCTCAAACAAGTCTAACTCATTTCAGAACGGTAATAGGTGAGAAAATAATTCTTGAATTGTGAGCGTCAGGAGTGTCTGAAGATATACTGGGACAAGCCTCATGTTTTAACTTCGCTTCGTTAAGGAGATATGACGATTCGAATATGCCTCTCATTGCAGAAATCAAGCGGTGATTTTGAACAAACTCTCCATTGACTTTCTATGGAGAGTTTTCCGACTTTGTGTTGGTCTGAGGAGATTTGCCAAAATTCTATAAATCTCACAACAATGATGGTGACATTTTCTGAAAGCCAGCAAAAATACCTACGTTTTGATGTATAATTTGTGGAAGTTGAGTGAAGATTGAGCAAGTAGCAAGAAGTTGTTCGGACATGAAGAGAAGACTGCGAAACCTACAGTGGCACACTGGAAGCCAAGTGCATAGCAACCATAACAACGCATGTATTTTGTGAAAAATCACAAAAATGAAACTCAAAACTTAAAGAGGGATAAGATGAAAACGGTAACAGATATGAAAAAGCTGAATCATTAATGAATAGCCCAATAATTTGTGAACATTTTAAAGTTTGAATGGTTGTTCTAGGCGAAAGTATGAGAATGTAGTTAAGTTTCAAAAACAAGCAAGTTTTAGCAGAATTGTGGAAGTTTCCCATTCATTTCAATGGGACAAATTAAAGGAAAAAAGCTTAATATTTTAAAAAGTATAATAGCATAAAATACCAAAAGTCATAGCCATCATTAGCAGAAATAGCAGAATAGTTTAAAATTTGAACGGTGAAAATCGGCTGAAAATTGTTAAAGTAGTTAAGTGCCAAAAAACGTACAAAAAGTGGCAACTAGAATAATAATAAAGTATAAAGAACTAGAAAAATTTGCATTTCCTGCGAAAATGCAGTGTGGATGCTGTAAAGCTGAAGCTGTCTGCTGAAAACAGCTGAAGAAGCTGAAATAAGTATTTGAAAAGTAGTTGAACTTTTAATCAATTTGCAGAAGCATAACAACTTAGCAAAAATTAAAAAACTTAGCTGAAATGCAACTTGGCCGAAATATTGTAACTTACTAAGAAATAGTATAATATAGCAGAAGTATTGTAATTCAGCTGAAATGTTAACATTTAGCACAAACATAACAATTTGGAAGAAATGGTTTAACAGTATAACTTGGTATACAATACTATAACATTGTAGCAGAAATACTATAATTTAGCAGAAAAGTAACAACTTTGGAAAACAGTGTGACTCAGCAGAAATATAATAATATAATAAGCACAAATACTATATCATAGCAAAAAATATATCTAGTTAAAAATGTCATATCTTAGTGAACATTTATGACAGTTATGACACAAAACTGAAAAAAATAAATAAATAAACAGAACAAGATGAAGTTACCTCAAAACTACTTGTGAAAAATTGGCAGAAAAACCATGTCAACACATTTATTTTCTTAAAAAAAAAATCATCATGAAATTGGTGCACCTTACTCAATGCAATTGGGATATGCATTTCTCCTGAGATGATTGGAACCATGATTCCAAGTGTATTTTCAGTGTTCTGACACCCATGTCTGAATACTGGGATAAAATGTTTTCATCAGTACAAATCCCACACTACCCTGAATCGAATGATAAGATTTATTACCACACACTATTCACTTAGAAGATTTCACGTCTAATGATACATGTGGAGAGAACAATTAGAAGCATCAAGGCGATCAAAATATTTGACACCATTATCCCTCTGAACGGTGCTGGCAGTGCACACGTCTGCTTCCTAAGTATTATCAAAACAAACCCCTGGTTAAAACTTTGGCTAAAGATTTCACTGTCAGTGAAGTTGCACAGTTCACTTTGCATTTAGAATAGAATAGAATAGAATTCAACTTTATTGTCATTGCACATGTCACAGGTACAGGGCAACGAAATGCAGTTTGCATCCATCCAGAAAGTGCTTTAGTCGTGATATAGATATATTACAATATAAATTAGCAATAATAGAGATGTGTAAGTATATTACAGAAATGGGTCTATTATGGTATGTTATAATGTACACGGTATGAAGTATGTTATGAATATTCTATAACTAAGTATGTACAGGCTGTAGTGAGTACAAGCTATGTACAGGCTATGAACAGGATATAAATATGAAATAAAAACTATACAGAAATCTGAGATATACAGTTATACAGAATGTGAACTATGTAAGTTATAAACAGTTGTGGGATTAAAAATTATCGTATGTACAGAATGATTATCTACACAGAACTATACAGTAGTGGTAAAGTGCTAGTGGTTGTGTGTATGTTCAGTCCATGAGTTTAATGTATGTTCAGTCCATGAGTTTAACGTGGGTCAGATGTCAGGAGGCAGAGTTCAGGAGTCTGACAGCTGTGGGGAAGAAGCTGTTCCGGTACCTGGTGGTCTTAGTCCGGAGGCTCCTGTAGCGCCTCCCAGAGGGCAGGAGGGTGAAGAGTCTATGTGATGGGTGACTGGGGTCTCTGATGATTTTCCCAGCCCTTTTCAGACACTTTTCAGATTGCTCATCTGGTAGATAGGGCACCTCATATACTAAAGCTACGAGATCCTCTGCAGCAGCTGTAGTCTTGTATTTATTCCACTGATTGAATTCAACAAAATGTTTTAAAAAGCTGCACCGCTCAGACCAGTGCTTGTAACTGCACTATTTTTTATAGTAAATAGTTTTATATTGGTTCAGGTAGATTATATATGATGTAAATGATTAGAGCTCTAATTATTGATAACAAACAACAATTTTTAACAAGTAAATGTAAAAAATGGTTTTAATGAAATTCAGATTTTAGTGATTGTAGCCCCTCAAATGTAAATATTGGAACTATGCTTTGGCTATTTTAGTAATGTTTACATAATCACATTTATGAATTGCACTGATTTACACTTGGATATATGTTTTTCCTGCCAAGAATAAAGAAAACCTACATTTATTTCAACATATGCACAGCTAATTATGCAACCAAGCACCCTGTTGATTTACCATTAAGATTGCATTAGATGAGAAGAAGAAACTGGAGAGTGCATGTGTGTGGTGTGACCAACATACTGAACATTTAACTTGGCATCTTTAAATCACCTGTACTCTTTTAAGACCACACAATAGAATTCAAATTATTTTTAAGAGAGAAGTGCATCAACGTGTGAACATGAAAGTAACACCAGTCCACGCCCTCTCTCTGATGCTGCTGTTAACTTAGTGTCAACATAGTCGTTACAAATGACTTTTACAGAGAGACAGGGCGCCATTCTTAGTTGAAGGTATCTGAAGTGAACATAATTCCTCACATAAAGACACCTTATCTCAAGCAGTCCAAACGGTGGCTGTGCAGATGGATCAAAGATCAACCCATCTGGTGAGGAACCAAGCCAGGGAGCGTCAGGGTGGACAACGAGGCCATGAGGCCTATAGTTAAAGTTTTTCAATTTGCAGTTTTCTCCAGCTGCGTTAAACTCCATGTCTGTCCCTGTGCTCACGTCTGCAGTCTGTCTCGTTCCTTTGAGGATTCTCTCTGCACAGTTTCACCCCTCATATAACAAACCTCTTAAACATGAAGATGTAATCTTGGCCTGTGGAGCTGATGCCACTCCTGGTCGGCTGCCTGTTCTCCTGTTGCTGTCTCAATCTTATTTGCCATGTCATCTGTGCTTTCAAGGTGGAAGAGTTCATCCTCACTGCAGACATGCACACACTCTGTGGGGTTCAGCCTGTACTCACAGTGTAGAGTAGCAGTGGCAGGTAAAGAGGAGGATCTTGGTAAATGTTTACAGATGTTGTGGCTAATTTGGGCTGCTGGTAAGAAAGCACACTCACCAATGCTGTCTCAACACAGGTTTTCTCATCACTGATGCCCATGGTTGCTGTTAGAGGTCAATCTGTTACATCAAAGTCTTCGCATGATTCTCCAGTGTTTAGCAAGGAGATGTGAAGTGGGTCACCAGCCAAGTCGTTGTGCAGTTTATTTCTGTTAAATGCCTCACATAATAATATGAGGGTAAAATGAGGCACTGTGAAAGTCATCTGTGCAATAATGACGACGACGACGACGACGACGACAACGACAACAACAATAACAATAACAATAATAACAACAACAATATATACACTAAAAAACTACCTCGCACACAATAGTTTTGCACCTGAGCACTTAAAGTTCGAGCACTTTATTCATCACTTAAATCACTTTTAACTGGATTGTCAACGTCTGACAGTTTTTGGTCTGTTTACAAGTTTTACTGTTTATGTTTGTTTGTCTTTACTTTTGTGAATAGCTGCTATAGGATGTATATATAATTATATTAATTATATTTAAACATTGCACTTTCTATTGTGCTTGGAGCATGTTACCTGACTGTTGTACACTAATATTGTATATAACAGCAGCTTACTATCTCACCTGATTCCTCCTTCCATGACTCGATTGAGCCTTGGTCTGGTGATGACCATTTTAATAGCTGGCCCTGGTTCCAACCCCTGAAAAAAAGCAATAACAAATATTTTAAAAAAAATACTTATCAAAAAAGCATATAACATATTATTTATTGCAGGTTAGAAAAGAACATTAAAGGGTCAGGCCTAAATATGAATCTCAGTGCTGTTTGGGTTTGTCCCACTGTTGCTCTGTCTCGCTGTAGGTGTGAAGAGACAACCTGCACCTTCATTTCTGATTGAAAGAGCAAGGCTCACACTGTGCAATTTTGTCAGTCGCGCGATTCAGCTCCTGCTCAAACTGCACGATTGACTCGCAGGGGTTAGAAGTTCGTAGGTCACGATGCAGGGTCTCACACTATACGACCCGATGCTCTGATGCGACCTGAGTGCTCACACTGTGCGTCCATAAAATGAAGGTTATAACAGAAATTCTGTCACTCGCTCTCCCTCTCTGTCTTTCACTCACACAGACACACACACCACCACCATCAACTTTGCTAAATTGCTAATGAAAAACATTGATCAGGCAGCTGTGATTGAGCAGCAATGTCTATCCAACTATTTCACGGTTGTTGTGGTCGTGATAATTTTGTGAGGCCACATCGAAAAGGCTCGGATGAGCTTTCCAAAGTTCTACAAGTGCCTCCATTGCTTGTGTCCAGGGGCCCGTTCTTCGTACCTCGCTTACTACATCCAAGATCAAATGACACATCCAAGATCAAATCATCGCGCTAACTTTGAGCTCGCTAATCCGGTTCTCCGAACACACCTGTTGTTGACGATTAGTATAGCTGGATGAAGTAATCTGAGATCACTGGGTGGCTTAAAAGGGGCTACGCATCGATAGTAGAAACATTGATTGGCAACCCTGTGATTGGTCGGCGAAGATGTCGAAGGAGCGCGCTCAGTATTTCACGGCAGCAGAGCAAGAACTCTTTATTGAGGGACATCAGGAGTTTCAGAGTTTAATTAAAACGCAGGGGAACACTGCAAAGGCTGCAAAAGCAAGGAGAGAGGGCTGGCAGAAAGCTGCTGACAAATTAAACTCGTAAGTGATCATGATATTACATTATATCATGTGATATTATATTATACCACATTATATTATATTACATCATATCCTCTTTCACATTAGAGCCACAACAGGACCCACTAGAACATGGGAAAAAGTAAAAGTGAAATATAAGAATATTCCACAGAATGGTAATATTTATCACTTATATTGCTTTTAGTCTATGACAAGAGACCCTGGAATAATCTGTTTGTTTGTTTATAACAGCAACCAAGAAAAGGGCAGAGCAAATAAAGACAGGTGGTGGTCCTGCACCCCCTCGTCACAACCCTTTTTGTACTGTGACATTTATTGACATTGTGGGTTTTTTTGTGTGTAGTTTGACATAACACTCCATCACTTTTACCTGTTCCCATGCAAGGGGTGACTGAAGCATGCACAGTAAGTCGGGAGTAAGTATATACAGTACAGTAAGTATATATATATATATATATATATATATATATATATATATATATATATATATATATATATATATAGAGAGAGAGAGAGAGAGAGAGAGAGAGAGAGAGAGAGAGTGAGTAAATAATACCCTCACGGGAGAATCGATATCTCTCTATGAGCACACCGTCGCGCTGAGCTAAAGGATCCTGTCTATCCCGCAATATACGCTAAATTCTGTAAACTCTCCTTATCAATCTTGCACCTTCCTTGCTCGCGTACAAACGGACAGGACATGGCTGCGACAGACTTCCCAAATCCACCTTCGCTTTTTTAGCCGTGGTCTCTGATCTTGATTGCACGTAGTAATTTACTATTACTACTCTAAAATATGAATTACATCTGACATGATCTACTACATGTAATAGAATGATTACTAGTACATTTCCCTTTTTTCGGAAATGACCTGTATGTATCTGTATGAAATCAATAAAAGAATCAAATACTGCATTATCTTTAGTTACATTGATAATATTTATTTATGGTAAAACAGTGGAGAAATATCGCTCTTGCTTTCATATAACTGCAGCGGACATACCTGAGTGGCCGCGATCTAATCCTGTTTACATAAAGTAAACCTGCTCCCGAGCAGGTTTACGCTTACGGATCTGTTGCTATGACAGCAAGTCCCAGATGAGCTTCGGAGAACCGAACGATCCAAGATCACGCGAAATCGTCAACATTCAAATCCGGCTAACTTACTTAGCGAGGTACGAAGAACGGGCCCCTGATCACACGCTGCACTGCCGTGCTGCGCCGTCTTTTTCGCTGACATTTGTGTTTGCGCGTGCGCAGTGTGAGAAGCTGCGGTGACACCCTCTCACGACCTCACGACGGTCGCGAGGATTTCAAACAGGTTTGAAATCCTCAGGACCAAGCGATTGATGATCGGGAGCTGGTCGTGAGGTGTCAATCGCTTCTCGTTACCCCACGTACACTACACGATGCACGACGCACGATGAAGGCCAAAATCGGGCCGATCACCAAAACGGTCACACGACTCAAAAATCGGCTCACAATGGGCCAAAAATCACACAGTGTAAGCCCAGCATAAGCCCAGACAACACTGCCAGCTACACACCAACACCGATCAGAAATAAGGACAACAGGGTCCCGAACCTCTGCTCTGTCTGCACTAAAGCACATAGAGAGGCAGTCTTACACACAATGGCTATACAATAATTCAGAGGCAGAGGCCTGTGACATCCACCAGGTACAAAGAGGGCTAGATGATGGCACTGAAAATAAAGCTGGAGTTAGTCAGAGTCATTTATAATTCTGTGAATTCATCTTTTTACAAGTAGACAAACAGCAGCACTGAACTGAATTGAACAACCATGCATGCACTGTTTACCAAGTCTCTCAGAGTATAATTTCTCTGACCTTTCTCAGTGTCCGACAGAGTACCCGAATAGCATACTTTTATTAAAATGTAATTTTAAAAAATAGCACTAGAATACAGGTAACTGATATTCAATTACCCTAAGTTTTAAAAGTTATTTCTGGAAATAAATTTAATTCAAGTGTCAAAATGAAAATAAAACCTTTTTTTCAATGTGGCATTTTGTGTATGATTTATAAGACGACAACATAAAGTTCAACTTAAGTGACGATCAAAGACTGCAGGTCATTAACCAATGTATAAAACTAAAATAAATGTATTTTAGTTACACAGCACAAAACACGGAAGCAAGACGTGTAATTAGAATTACATATAATAAATATGAATTCATTAGTGCAATTTCTTTAACCATAGAGAGAATGACTAAATCCTTCAGGACAATGTCATATCAGTGCACTGAACTCACTATGTTGTCCATCTAACAGGGCCTCAACATGTTCTCACTGTAATTTCCCCTCATGAATGAATTTATGCTGCACTAATCTGAATGTTCGGAGGGAAATCAAACGCATTTTACTGGCAGTACTCAAGCTGACTTACCTTTGTTTGAATGACGACGTATTCACAACGTGGAGTCTAAAAATAGCCAAATCTTGTAACCAACCATTGGTTAATCGGATGTGCGCCTCCAGCCATTTATAATTGCGAAACTGGTTCGCTGTGTATGCGCTGACTCCACAGGTACGGAAATATATCAGGCTTCGGGGTTCTGCTCCACTGCCGTTTTTTCATACGGGTCCACATTTCCAATGCACGCTATTTTTTGCAAGTACCGTCTATTCGCATCCGACACAATCTGAGTCTATAAAGTTCTTTTTGTTTGAGCTGCTTTTAAGTACGGTTTGTATCTTCCTTCCAAACAGTGTGTTTGTTTTGATTCGTGGCCTGATAAAATGGTGGCATGCTCCCACAATGCATTGCGGCGTGACGTCAACTCCAAAGCCCTATAACTGATTTTATAAATCTCAAATTTTACGTTTGAGACTTATAAAATAGTAATGATAATTCCATAATTAAAATTAGACGAGTTAACAAACAAAAAAAAACCCCAAAACAGTGATAACATAAAATCAACACAAGGCAGTCCAATCACGAAACACAATCGTAGTTAGCCAATCAGGGCGGGTGACAACAGATTACATCACAAGTTGTAACTTAAAGACCGGCGGAACCTTATTTGATCTTTCTAAGATACTTCGAGGGACACAGACAGCTCTTACTGTTCTTAACAACTTCATAAAACGTAAGTATTGAATTTTGAGGGTGTTTTTTTTTTTTTTACTACCCTTATAATATGTATAATACAATATAGGGCAAGACACAAGATCTAGCCATTTAACTTGCTGTCAATATAAAGACTGTCAAAGTACCAAAATTTAATCTGACTTTCTTTCTTTTCCTATGTTACGTTTCTATTGCAGAGAAATTCATTATCGATAAATTCACATTTACTATTGACAGTAATGTATTAGTGGGTGTCATAGTTGATGAACTTATTGTCTCATGGGTATTTAATTGAAAAAAGATCTAAATGTATTAATGAAAAATAATTTCAGTCCTAATTTTTATATGAAATATTAAGATCTTAATGAATTTGACAAATCTTCAAGATCTATAACAGTTTTATAAACTTTAAGATGTTAAGTTGAGCTGTGAGTCTCTAAATTTGATTAAGGCTGGCACTCTGCCCTGGCAACAACACTTTCTAGCACTTTCTCAATTAAGCTATACAAAAACTGAATAACCAATAGGACTTAAGCTAAAAGACTTAAACAAAAACCTAATGGAAACCATATTTTGAATAACTTCATTTCCCACAATGCCTCAGAGCCATTACTCGTCAAAAAAAAAGGCCATTTTCTGTGCGTTACAGAGGTTGTGACTGACATGAAAGCGTGCTAGATTACTGTCATTCTATTGGCTCAAATGATTAACAAGGGGGACCAATAGAAAGAGCCAAAGCCACAGGAACTATGCAAGTGCATTACATTCGTGTGTGTGTGTGTGTGTGTGTGTGTGTGTGGAGGGGGGGGGGGGGGGGGGGTAATCTCCAACAAACAACAAATATTTTAGGCATTTAAATAAAGTTAAATCATTTCTTGTTCACAAATTTAGAGCCAAAGAAGGTATTCACAAATTATGAATACCCGGCTTTGTCTTAACTAAAACTGTTGTTTCACTGTGTTTCACTTCAGCAGCATCAATCTTTGCAAAGATAATATTCATGTGATGATTCCTTATTTCTGGAGTGTATTGCCAGCATATTTCAACGGACATTATATGCTAGAAAATACAAAAAATAAATGAATAAAAATTGGTAAGAAAAACATCTCATTGGTTCTATGAGTATGATTCAGTCTTCAGTTACTTTGACCAACTCTCTTTGCTGTAATATTTGCATTAATTCAATGAAATCTTAGAACTGTTAGCTTTATTTTAAAACCAACATTGTATTTAATATCAGAAAAATACTTTTAGACAGGCCTGGGTTTTTTGGCCTGTCATTTTAAGCGGGAACCTCAGAAAGGTATTTTTGAGTTTTGTTTGACATCAGAAAGCAAAGAGACTGCACAAAATCTACAGGTGTTACCATATTATAAAACCCTTGGTTGTAACAGAAATGTATTAATTTCTTAATATTTTTTGTGTTGCCTTTTTTCAGAATGGCTTTAATGAAGCTTCTAAATACCCGCCCTGACACGCCATATTCCGGCCACCCCACTGCACTTCAGAGTGTTAAGATCATGCGACCAGCTGAGGGTCACTAGCTGGACTTCACAGATGGACAGCTAAACCCCTGATAACCAAAAAGAACAAAGTGGCAGCCATCACAGATAGCCAGACTGTGACCAAGGTCACAATATTTGAGGAGTTTGCCTCTAAAATCCAGCAGGGGGGTGTTATAATGAGAGGGTATGAACTCAGGGGCACAGCCCCACCATACAATATAAATATAACTGCACGAACACAATTTTTAGGGCACCCACCCTAACTGTTATGAAGATCGTTTCACAGAAGCAGAGCATCTTCTGCATCCTCCTGCTCCACTCACACCTCTGAAGATGAGCTCCACAAATGGCGGCTCATCACAGTCCAAGGGAGGTGGTGGAGGTAAGTATTTGTGGTTCCATCAGAATTTACATGGCTTTAGGTTCCAAATAACCCATTATTGCGTGTATTTTTACAGTTAAAAATAATTTTTGCTGTCAAGCAGAGACTAAATTCGGTTAAGATTGTTAAGCACAATTTTTAAAAAATATTTCCTAAGACCGTTTCTGGTATTTATGCAGCCAATTTGCATTGTGTCTACATACATTTGTATTGTAAGGGCTAGATTCTAATGAACAGTCTCTACTTGATAATAAAAAACAAACAGAATAATTATTTTATATACCTGTGTATATAAATTTATACAAAGGTCTTCATCTTAATATATACTTTATAATAAAATAAAAGCAGATACAATGGAAACTGGCAAAATTACCCTGAATTGGGCATAATGGACACCAGCTAGAATTTGTAAACTGGCAAACTTTTCATTTATGTGCTGTCACTTAAGAATCCAACTAAGTTACAAATCTATTGTTTGTAGAAAGATTTCCTTCAAGCTGTTTCATAATCATGAAAAACATCCTAATAAACTGCTTCTGATAAGTTCAATGAAGAATACTTAATAACAGCAATAATATAATCTAAAAATCTTACTGAAGAAATAAAACCTACCACATATCAATACACTAACTATTACTGATATTTATTTCAATTTACTTTCAGTTTTCTGCAGTAAAGGACGTACTGTCAGGAAAACAGCACGTTCCCTTGCGAAATCTCCAGCTAAAGGAGGTAATGATGCAATTTCAGTTTTATATTGAAATTGGTTAAACTAATGTGACAAATTTGACATTGCTGGTACATGAGCAGAGTGTATGAGGCTGTGGGCTTTCTTTTTCTAGTTACTGGATTTGGATTATTAATTAATAAATCTTTAATTCTGTCATATTTGTGATTTCAGGATGGTTATACCATGTCAGTCTGCCTCTGGAGGGAGGCAGGAATTCACACCTTTAATGTGGGAGACCAGATTAACCTCTCCCACATGAAGCTGAACCACACCGCATATGGGCCACAGCTGCACAGCACTACTTATACAACGATTGAGGTATGAAGAAGCTAAACCTTTGTACCAATATTTCACAGCATTGTCTTATCAACAAATGATTAGAACTAGGTTTTGAAATGTAACTACATATTCTTTCAGTCTGGGTCAAAATATGAATAATATTTATATATATATATATATATATATATATATATATATATATATATATATATATCATACACACACACACACACACACACACACATATAGATGTCCAGATGAACATAATCCCAAGACGTCTTTGGGATTTAATTACCTGCATGATTGATCATGCATCATATAATGCATAATGTAACACATACATATAAACGTATAAACACAATGTGTGTGTCTTGGTGACTTACTGAAACCACATGATGACCATAGATTTTCTTTTGGATAAAAAAGGGAACGTTTGCAGGGCTAAATATGTGCTTATGCTTTGTCAACAGACAAAAGTAGAGGACAGAGTGGAGGTCCTCATCATTGGTGTGGCTACGAGTGACAAGCCGAACCAGCTTGAGGTGCTTTTGGATGATGGGCAGAGCCTCTTCATCGACAGTGAGCTCTGGAAACCATTTGATAATGAACTTGAGGAGGCAGCGGTCAGGGTAAAAGTTCAAATTAAGGGGAAGCAAATTATGCAGATTAAAAAAGAATCACTGTGAATAATTAAAAAATGTACAGTTCCTTTGTTTGTTACTTGTTTGTTTGTTCAAAAATATAAATGTTATATTTTATAAATTAAAAACAATGAAGTTCATTTTTCTATGTATTTATAATTTTTAATCACACATTGTTAAATACTTAAGTGACAGCAACATAAATGAAAGTTTGCCAGTTTACAAATTCTAGTTGGTGTCCATTATGCCCAATTCAGGGTAATTTTGCCAGTTTCCATTGTATCTGTTTTTATTTTTATTATAAAGTATATATTAAGATGAAGACCTTTGTGTAAATTTATATACACAGGTATATAAAATATTATTCTGTTTGTTTTTATTATCAAGTAGAGACTGTTCATTAGAATCTAGCCCTGTACCATAGTTAACTGTTTTAACTTTAACTTATTTTTGAAAAATCTAATAAATCAAATAAATAGCTGGAAATACATAACACAGTCTTGTGTCTATTAAATGAAGCTGAAAGTATGGTTACTAAAACATTCTTTGTGTGACAACAACAACCTACATCTGAACACAGTCAAGACCAAGAAAAGGAGATGGTAATCGACTTCAGGAGAACAAGGTGATCTGAGCACTTTACCTTGATGAGGAGGTAGAAAGGGTAGAAATCTATAAGTTTCTCAGGGCCCACATCTTGGCCAACTTTACCAGGTCCACAAACATTTCCCACCAGGTAGGGAAAGCACAACAAAGGTTGCATTTTCTCAGGAAGCTGTGCCAGGCCCAAATAACTCAAATACTTCTAATTAACACCTACCGTTTCACCATTGACAGCCTTCTGACCTACTACTCTACACTGGTGCAACTGCTGTACTGTGGAAGACAAAAGCAAACTGCAGCAGGTGGTGAGGGCAGCAGAGCAGGCAATTGGCACTTCACTAACTCCCCTCAGAGAAATTTATACAGGCAGACTTCAGCGAAAAGTCAGCATCATCAATCACCCCTCTCATCCTGGACACTCACTCCCCCCCCCCCCGCTTTGCCCCCTGTTACAATATATATATGTATATATATATATATATATATATTGTGTTTGTTTAAAATTTTTTGAACACTGGAAGGCTATAAATGTTTGGGGTTTTTTTAAAAGAAGAATAACAGAACAGATCAAGGCTTAATGTTTTATTTTGTACATAATAAAGGGGGCAGGTCTATCAACAATATTTGATTTGTACCTTTTGAAAAAACCCCAAAAATTCCTTTCATTATTCATTTTAACATTCCTGCTCTTTTAATTTTTTATTCAAATAATTGTGGAAGAGCAAAATGATGAACTTGAGATTTCTGGGTAGACATGATATCAATGAGAATAGAATAGAATAGAATAGAATAGAATAGAATAGAATAGAATAGAATTAATCCTTTAATTGTCCCACAGGGGGAAATTTGGTTGTATCAGCAGCACAAAAAAAGAAACACACACACACACACACATACAAACAGAACAGGACACAGAACAGAAACACAATTTTTACATAGGTACATTAATTTACATTAATTACATTACAAATTAATCTAAAATCTATACAAACAATTGAAGCATCCGTTGGAATTGTGAATACATCCTTGTTTGCCATGTTTACATTTATGGCCCTAAGATGCGCAGACACATGATAGGCTATTAACTGCAAAAATATATACATATATAAACAGGAAATGAGAGACAAAATATATTCTCTGATTTGCTGGAGTTTTGTGCACATCCCGTATGGCAAGGATAAACAACATTACAAATACATTAAAACTCCCAAGAGCTTCTTTTTTTCATTTAGTTTAGTTTTAGTTTAGCTTTCCTGATTTGATGATAAACTACAGAATATTGTTGAAATGAAGTTCACATTGTGATATATTTCAGGTATGGAGAGTCACACAGCTGAACAATTGATGCACATATTTAAAGAAACAGGGATCAAATAAAGAACATTGCTGTGGAATAAATTACATTGAAAAATAATCACTGCCCTGTGTTAGAGAGTGATTTATGATGAGTATTAATTGGGTTAACTTTACCTCTTACAGCTTTTCACATAGTGCTGTGACCAGGATAAAATTTATCATAAAGTAGCTGTAAACAGTAGACTCATTAACATGAATGTTATGGTTCTACTGTGATCAAAACTCATGTCAGCTGTGTGACCTCATAAAATGATAAACAGAAACACATATGACTGGATGTGATCTTCATGAACTTCATAAACTTTTCAAATAGACTTAATGGGTCAAACTATATGTCTGACCCATTATCTATATATATTAGAGCAGTCTAAGCCCAGATGTGGAAAACCACTGTTACTATTCTATACTCATGTACTTACTGACACCCCATACTAAGGCAGTATTCATACAAACACACTTTGAGCTGTTTTTATTTATCCTCTTAAACACTCTTGTTTTTTTGCATTTTGAGGTTGTGAATCTCTATAAAGAATATGTGT